>NC_067200.1:1506449-1771449 GCF_000699445.3 Schistosoma haematobium
TGTGAATAGTGATAAGTTACACATAACGAGTACGTCTGCTATGCTGAGCCGTGCCATCCGATTGAATGAATGACACTACAAGTACCCATTCGAATTTACTGTCATAGTAAAGAAACTCAATATTCAAGCGATAATTATAAATGGACTCAGTACTACGAGATTTCGTAATTTAACTGGTACTTATGAAGCAAACACAAAGTCATTTTTAACTTTCACGAACAGTTACCCGTTAAGATTATCGGTATATCTCCCCATGATACTACGGTGAAAAAGAAAATAAGAATTTGGCAAACGTTTATTGATGCATCATTACTACTGGTGAAGGAAGAGCAATATTTGATGCACAAAAATCCGTTTACGAGCTGTATATATAATTAAGTTAAAAACACTACTACAAATTACTTCTTTTAGTGAACAGTTCCTGTCACGTCTCCGCACTCTGTTGTATTCCGCTGTATATTTTCCATAGTATAGAATAGTACACAAAAACTGGCTTTAGAGGACCTACAGTCTTACTTACTTCTTAAAAAACATTTGGCTTCGTTGGACCTGTACATATTGTTTGATTCGTCAAGGTAGTGAAATTATTATTACTATAGCAGGTGTGAGTGTTGTCTATCTCTCATCGACTGCAATGTAGAAAAATATAATGAACTATACAGCTTATATTTCGTAATTGATCGAGCCAACCTGTAAGAGTTCGACTTCGTGTGTGCGTCAGTAACATCCCATTCTACGTGCACCATGCTACTTATTAACACGGAATAATAAAAATCAACTATATGGTTACTAAGTTATGTTATATCTACCAAGCAACTACATATCAGGTGATTATTATTGTATTAGCAATAGTACTGTTATTATTGTTATCATTATTAAGAAGTCACTAGATGGGTGCCATCAGATCAAGCTTGTAGTTTCGTCTAGTTTGGTGATGGACTGAAATTGTCATTTATTGGTTCAGTTTTATAAGTCACAAAAAATGCGTTTATTGATATATATATTCGACATTTTTCAACGATGTACGTCTTCACACTCAACTGGTTTCATAGCAAAATATGAGAAATTTGGAAAGAGATTCTTAATTATTTCAAAGCCTTATAGAGCCATATTTCTGTGTTAATCTCATTACCATGACCACGCATTTATTGACCAAAGTTGGCTAAACACAAATAGGGCATTATTACTTATTGGTGTGGCGTTTTACACATACGTCACATGCATATACTGTTCAATACTTATTAGCATTTATGACATTACCGGTCTGGTTTGAATACCTTATGCATGTAAATGGTTTGTGAATTATCAAAAAGAACATTCCCGACGAAGTTCAGAGCGTTCATTATTTAGGTGATGAGTTTGGCTTCAGTTAACTGAACCAAAATTGTGATTAATTCAGAATAAACTGAACTCGTGTTTTTTAGTCGTAGCACAACCTCTGCTGTAAGTGTTGCTGTCTGGAGTGTTTAAATGACATCAAACAAATAAGGTACACATACTCACCCACTGAAGTAATCTTGAAGTAACAAATCGTTGTTCATACGCATTGATAATACGATTACTGGCAGTTTCTTAAAACTTTGGCCACCGATTCAATAAATATAAGTATTCTGGGACACTTTGAATCAAATCATGATTCTTTATAAAATCTAATTTGATGGATAGCATGCCAAGTCGGATGCATGTCAATGACTCCAATGAATACTGAATAAGAGTTTCCGAGTCTTCACTGATCCATTGAATCACCGCTTGAAATACATTCCTTTCATTTTTACAATTTAAAGTATTTTCTTGAAGAATTTGACGAATGTGGCTTACACCTAACTTTTTGAAATCCAGTGTATATCAGATTTTTCGAAAATTTCTAAAGTGGTTTTGTGTGCCTTGAAGCCAATAGGATGATTTTAAAAGACGATCAAAATAGATGCTTTGTTCAGCTATTTATACAGCGATTATGTTACGTGTTACACCAGATTTCACAAATTCTACAGTATGATCGTCAATAAAGTCTAAATCACTACCTATCGGTTGGATATTTGTACCATGAAGTCCTGTACTATGAATTGGTTTGTACGAACAACGTCGTCCAGAGGCATTGAATTTATGTGAACGCAAACGCTTTCCATTTTCAGATCCTTTCTTTGGTGACGGTGGTTTCTAAATTATGGATCCTTCCAAACTTGAAGTGTTACGTGAGCAGCAGCTGAAATTGATGCAAATGTTGACGGACACCAAGGTCACGTCTCCCTGACAACCAAGCACGTCTAGTTCAACCACGGCACCATCAGTAGATGGCACCACAAATAGTATATCTAAATTCCATTACGATCCTGATGTTACTTTTGAGATGTGGTTCAGGCGTCATGGAGACCTATTTAAATTTGATTTCGCCAATCAGAATGATGCTTGGACAATGTGTCTGCTTCTTTGTAAATTGGGTGCAACTGAGCTGGACAGGTACTGCAATCTGATCCTGCCTTTGAACCCACGTGACCGATCATTTACAGACACAGTTCAGACATTAAGCCGACATTTTGGCGATAACTCGTCGGTGTTTGATACTCGTTATCGATGCTTGAAGCTAACTATGAACGAAGATGATGAGTTCCTTACGCATATGAGTGTCGTCAACCGTGAATGCGAACGCTCCCGTTTCAAGTCCTTGACTGAAGATCAGTTTAGTGCCCTGATCCTCATCTGCAGCCTGCAGGACCAAAAGTTCATTCACTTACGAACAAGGCTACTAAGTCGGTTGGTTCAAGAGCCGAAACTCACCCTGAGTGATATAGCTAATGAAGATCAACGTCTCACTAATCTGAAACGAGACACTTCTATGGTCCGGAGTGGTGGGTCTGGACGATCTGAAGTACGAGCGCTGCAACAGACGCTCTACAAAAACAAATACGTCCCTGCTTCATCCAGTCCATCCCACTCCAGCTCGGACGACAGACTGAAGCGAATCTTCCTACTCCTTGCTAGCAATATGGTGCATGGCACTACGTTAAAAACTGCCCATTTAAGCAACATAGATGCAAGAGGTGTAACGTTATCGGTCATAAAGAAAGGGTTTTGTCTGAAGAAAGAGAATCCAATTCAATCGAGAAGTAACAAAAAGACCTCTCCTACATCTTGCACCAATTCGTTGAGCTTAGTATCTTCATGTCAAAGCTCATTATCAGCTGAGAGAAAATTTATTACTGTTAATATTAATGGGCATTCATCTAGATTGCAAATAGATACTGCTTCAGATGTCACTATCCTCTCACGTGACATCTAAATTTACTCGGTTTAGATTATTTCGATCAGTTAAAATTATCTGATTTTCCGTTGAATACCATATGTAACCTGGCATCACAACCCAAACTTCGTCAACAACTACATGACTTGGAAGCATATACGAGGAACTTCATGATGCAGTTTTCAACTGTTTTCCAACCTGAATTGAGTCGCTGCTCTTCCACTGAAGCAATGCTTCGATTGAAAACTGGGGCTAAGCCTGCTTTTCGTCCATAGAGACCTAAGCCATATGCAAGATTGCAAACAGTAAAACAAGAATTGAATCGCCTTCAACAACAAGGAATTATTACTGCCGTTTCCTACTCTGCATGGGCAGCATCTGTAGTTGTTATCAAGAAGGCCAACGGCACGATACGCTGACTTTTCGACCGGTCTCAATGCAGCTCTGGAACAAAATCATTAACCCCTGCCTGTTCCCGCAGACCTATTTACCATGCTGAATAGGGGGAGGTTAATCTCTAATCTGGATCTAGCTGGTGCTCATTTGCAAGTGGAAGTAGATGATGCATCAAGAGAGCTACTAACTATCGATACCAATCATGGTTTATTCCAGTAAAGCCGTCTACATTTTCGGGGTCAAAACCGCCTCATTTTTTTCCAGCAACTAATGGATACCGTTCTACCAGGTATCTCAAAAGTCGCTGCTTATCTGGATGACATTATCATTGTAGCAACGACATTATAGCAGGTACGAGAACGCACGACATTGATGTTGCAACGCATCAGTTCCGGTTACGCTCAGAGAAATTTGCAGTCGTTAAAAACCTGGGGTTCGTTTTCGATGCCGACGGCCGATGACCAGATCTTGAGAATATCCAATCTATCAAAATGATGCCCAGTCCTACCAGTGTCTGGGCACTACGTTCCTTCCTGGGACTTTTCAGCTATTACTCAGCGTTCGTTCCATCGATGCATGGTATTCGCGCTCCACTGAATAGCTTACCGCAGAAGAACAACTGTTGGAACTGGACTAAACAGTGTGACGCTACATTTTGTAAACTGAAGTTCATTATTAGTTCGGAATTGCTGTTGACGCACTACGATCCAGCCGTGCCAATCATCGTAGCGGCAGGCGCTTCAGCGTATGTCCTAGGCGCTGTTATCTTGTAGAATTATGGTCTAATATGATATTAGTACTGCTCTAATACTAGACCTAATCCCAAAATTGTAGATTCGTCATGATATAACTGCCTAATCTATAAGATCTTACGTGGAAGTCACACCATCGACTACACCAACTCACTGTATCGTATCAATTACCAATACCTGACGAGGAACAAGGTTAGGCTAGAGAAAGAACAATATATTTAATATGAATAGAAGATATAAAGTAACACTGAAATGGACCACGCCTGCATGGACGAGCCATGCCACTCGATCAACTCCAGTCCATTCAATTCATTGTCCGCGCCTTCTCCATTGTTAGGTATTTCTCCGCGTTAAATATTGAATATCTATTTTCTGAGTAGTCTCGTGTTCACAGCTTTGTGGATTGTGTGGCTATTGTCCAATGCCACTACACTACTCTCCCACCAGAATCAACGTGATGTTGGTTCGATACCAAATTGGATGGGATCGTCGCGCGCCGGAGGTTACCAAGGATAATAAGAATCCTCCGGGTATTGGTAAGCTGAAAGATAAATCAAAAAGAAAGCGGCAGCATCTGATCGGGAAATACATGTAATAATTTTAAAATATCTGCCTTCATGCTTAAAACGCTTGAAATGAAAATTTGGGTGAAGATTATTTGAACTATAAAAAATGATATTATAATAATAATAATAAAACGATGCGTGTTAACAATTATTTTGTGTTTAGAAATATTAAAATAATGAATATTGTAGAAATGTTAATATTGGTATTAGTTTTGGTTTAAATTTGAAATCGGATAACGATTATGCCGGTAAGTTGTCCATATGAGTTGAATTTCAATTGCATCTGTATTAGTAGGCTAACTGAAGGAACAAAAGTATACCGTGGAGAAGAATTCCAACTAGTGTTCCAGTTAGTTTGATACGGTTTATTTAGTTACGGGGAGATTTTCTCAACCTCATTTTTACTTGACCGTGATAGAATTTAGTAATACTACTAATACACATGAACGGTTATCAGAATAAAATTTAAATACATGAGTGATAATTATATGGATTTTGGACAGATAGCTAGGAAAAATCGTTAAACATGAGTGTGTTCGTAAGAGACATGCTCTAGACTCAATGTTCTGATCTGCGATAGACTATTTATTTATATTTATACTCGCCGGCTGATTGGGCATACAAGTTAGTTGCAAGTATGCAGTTTATCATAAGGCGGAATACGATTCAATTGAGATATAGTGGTTACAAGTTATTAAAATCAGTTAGACCTGTGTCATATTACGAAGTGATGTGGTGCTGCAAAATGTATTTAGCTAAATAAGTTTTTACAAGATGATTAATAGTGAGTGATGCTCATGTGATTATCAGGGAGAACATAAGTTGTAACCAGGGGGAGTACACTCCCAACTCATGTCTATGATAATGGCTTGAACCTTAGTCAGTGTTGGGGTAAATTCGACATTGATGTTTTCAGTTTGCAGGAGATTTGCTCGACTGCTTATATTGATTATTTGCATGCATTATTGTGTCGCTAAACCATCAATTAGACTGACAAGGTTTTGAGATATTTACTGAATGAGCAACTGATAGAGAAACATACTGTAATCATCTGTAGTGAATGAAGATAAAAGAAAAACAACACTAGTGATAATTGTAAGTCGATTTGCTGACCGATTTTGTTAATAGTTTCATTAATTTTATCAATCATATTACGTGATTGTCAAGTCATGACAATGCTTTATGACGATATCCTGAAACTATTACGTTTAGCTAGTTATAGTGTTGATTGCGGATTAGTCAGTATAAAAAAAATAGGTATTGTTGCTTTAGGTGATTCGAAGTTATCAGAAATTTATAACGTTAAAGAATCCGAGACGCCTAATTTAATTATAAATTTCAATTCAGAAATATTCGTTTAGTGTTAATTCTAGTAGGCTACAGAATTTTGATTTTAAACGTTTGTTTAGCCAACAGCTACCTGAGGATTTAGTTATTTTACTAGTGCAGTTGATAGTACCTAAATTTTTAATCTTATTATCTAAACTATGTTCTCATTTTAAGCTGCTAATATGATAAACCAATCCATAAACCCAAATACGACTAGAAAGAACAGCTATGATTGGTTTATTTATAATTGTTAAAGGTGATTCAGATGATTTCTAAATTTAAAAGACATGAAGATATAGTGCAACGCATGTACGGGCCAGGTTAACAAGCAGGTTGTTGACGTATATGACAATTTAAAAATAATGAACACGACCAGACTGCTTATGAAACTTTAGGCAGGAATATGATGCGTTATAAACATTCTATAAGAAGTTACGGCATTTAGCCTAGGGACACTTACAAATATGTGGCAAAAGCAACTGAAAAACATATACATGTTGAGTACAAAAAAATCATCCAGTAAAATAGTAGAACTCGCCTGGATTATTTTTGAAAATTAGATTATTCAGTGGACGACATATATAACGCCATTCGTGAGTAGTAATGATCCAAAAGCATCCAGAATAAAACATACAGTATGGCAATCACTTCCAGGGTGCTTGATGCTGTTGAGGTCTTTGGGACTCGCTCTGATCAGAACAATCGAAAGAATCCAGATAATTGTGTGTGTGCCATCTAAAATGAACTTATGATTGCAGAAAACGTATAGCTGGAACTCACCGTATGTTTTTGGAGTAGTCATCCTCGTTGTTTGGCAATGGAACTCGAGAATATGAAATTAGGCAGGCAGTGTTTGGAAGAAAAGATATTACAGGATAGTGCATCGTTTAAAACAGGATGAGGTGTTAAGTGAAGGAACACTGAGAATTAGATCCAGATAACTATTTAGTCCTTGATCGCATTGTTAGTCAATGTATATTTACGCTATTTACAGGTCATATTTGCTAGAGCTTGATGTTTAAACAAGACTATGTCGCTGAAGCATGTAAATGCTATTACAGCTTGTTAACAAACCATCAAAGCTAATTAGTTAATGTAGACGACCAGTTTTTATTACCGATTGAGCTAGTTTGTCATGAGGACTAATCACTATAACATTACGATAATGCATGTGAGCATTAATCAGAGGACTATTAGAATACAGGGTTAACATAAATATAAAATCGATCGAGAAAGTTGAAATGGAAATAAGGATTAATAATAATAGGTTGCGTTTCTTTAGTTGGGCTCACCAATGTAGAATTATGGTCTAATATGATATTAGTACTGCTCTAATACTAGACCTAATCCCAAAATTGTAGATTCGTCATGATATAACTGCCTAATCTATAAGATCTTACGTGGAAGTCACACCATCGACTACACCAACTCACTGTATCGTATCAATTACCAATACCTGACGAGGAACAAGGTTAGGCTAGAGAAAGAACAATATATTTAATATGAATAGAAGATATAAAGTAACACTGAAATGGACCACGCCTGCATGGACGAGCCATGCCACTCGATCAACTCCAGTCCATTCAATTCATTGTCCGCGCCTTCTCCATTGTTAGGTATTTCTCCGCGTTAAATATTGAATATCTATTTTCTGAGTAGTCTCGTGTTCACAGCTTTGTGGATTGTGTGGCTATTGTCCAATGCCACTACAATCTCACGTCGGTTTCTGGATCCTTCGGATAAAGCTGTTATGAACGCAGCCCGCACTTCAACCTCAGCAGAAACAAACACAGTCAGATAGAAAAAGAAGCTCTTTCGCTTATGTTTGCTGTACGCCGTTCCTGTGCGGTCGGAGATTCACGCTTCTCACAGATCACAAGACTTTACTCGCAATATTCGGGTCGAAATCTGGCATTCCACCTCATTATGCAGATCGTCTTCAGAGATGGATCTTATCACTCTTGGGGTATGATGTTGAGATCCAGTACCTCCGAACTCAACAATTCGGTCAGGCAAATGCCTTATCACGGCTCATTAGTGACCAGTTGGCGGCTAAGGAAAACACGGTAATCGCATCTCTGCTAGCGGAAGACCACGCCGAATGTTATCTGACGACCGCAATACGAGCTTTGCCGGTATCTGCAGCGGACATACAAAATGCTGCTAAGAGCAACACCATCATCAAAATGATGGAATGTCACCAACGGTGGGCCGTCCAAGTTTGATTGTGACATGAAACAGCTGTATCAGCGGCATGATTGGTTATGTGTTGTAAACGACTGCTTGATGTTCGGGGAAAGAGTGGTTGTGTCAGAATCCCTTCGTGCAAAAGTGCTGAAACAGTTCCACGTTGGTCATCCGGTGGTTAGACGAACGAAATTCATAGCCAGGAGTCCTGCATATTGACCGCTAATGGATCAACATATAACAGAATTGGTTTGAAGATGAATGTCGTGTCAGAAAGCGGCAAAAGTGAACGCCAAAGTTTCACCAATTTCATAGCCACAGCCTGATCATCCTTGGTTCAGGATATACGTAGACCTTGCAGGCCCGATTAACGGAACAATTTTTCCAGTTGTGGTCGATGCCCTTTCTAAATGGCAAGAAATCAATCATATAATACCGCCAACGACGACTAAAACAATACAAATCCCCACAGAAATTTTCTCCCAAAGTGGTATGCCGGATGCCATTCTATCTGAAAACGCTTCACAGTTCACCGCCAGCCAATTCCTGTCATTCTGTCAACGACTAGCCATAAAGCACTTTCAATCGCCACCATATCACCCGCAGTCGAGTGGGCAAGAAGAAAGGATTGTGGATACGTTTAAAAAATCTTTGGCTAAGTCAAAAGGAGAGGATGCGCCAGCGGACGCGTTGAAAACTTTCTCACACGTGTACCGAACAACAACAAGTGAGAGGTTGCCGGAGCAAAAGTCCCCAGCAGAGATCCTCATGGGAAGAAGACTGAAGACGATCCACAGCCTGATGCATCCAAGTAACGCACCGACACCAGAACGGACAAAATTTGAAAAGCAATCCACGTACGAAGTGCGATGTCCTGTGACTGCAGACCAACCTATGGTCCATGGACGGAAGTGCGAGTGCTCAGAAGAGTTGGCCGAGTCATGTACAATGGTGAGGTAGCAGAGACAGGTGGCAACGCCATCGGAATCAGTTACGCAAACGGGTAGCCCCGGACCGCTGATCAACCAAAGCAACTAATCTCCTCGACATCATGCTAGACACATTCAACTTATCGGCAACTCCACCACAAGAAAAACCTCAACAACAAGCTGAAACACGTTCCAGACGGTGGCCTTTTCAACAGCGGCGAGCAACAGTCAAGATGCAAGTCGTCTACAGGAACGCACGGTGTGAACAAGGGGAGGAGTTTTGAGGACGTTAAATCCCCAAAACTCATATTTTGTGATTTTAGCTTTGTAGAGCTTGTATGCAGATATATGCTTGGGTATTTCTTACCACCCACGCATATAGTCCATTGACGAACTTATCGATTAAATATCCGAATATTTCAATGGCAGTAGATTGACGGACTTATCGATTAAATGTTTAAAAAGTTCCATGGCAATATCGATCATATATATTTGTATAAATACGCTTGATTTGTGTACCTGATTGACCTGACATTTTCTGGTTGCCTGTAGAATACACTTTCTACATTTTACCAAGACTTCTGGATCGAGTTAGCTGAGTCGGAGGCAACGGACCAGTATAGTTTATCGAGTCTGTGGTTGCTAACCTCCAGCGTTTCCGCCAGTCGTCTACCATGTTGAGTTCATGTTGGATTGTTTGCATAGTACTACGTACATCGCGAATGTCAGTTTTATAGATTACTTTTAAGGCATCAGCGTAGAGGTAAGTCTTACCTGTGCCAAAGCACTTGCATATATTGTTGACGTAATCTATGACAAACAAAGAATCCAAGACACTACCCTACACAACACCACTGGTTATTAGTCGAGGTGTAGATGTTGTAGAGTTAATCTTGGTTATCTGGTATCTGTTCGTAAGAAAAGACTTGATCCATTGGAAAAGAAGATTTATAATTCCAACTGACTTGCGTCTGCTGATTAGAAGAATATGAAGTACTTTATCAGAGGCTTTCTTGATATCGAAATATAGTTTCTTCTGGTCACGTATGTAAGCAACGTTGGTAAAGAAGTCTATCAGACACTACCTTGTTCTAATGAAGCCGTATTGTTACGGATCTATTAGATCTTCCTTAAGTAGGTGATCAGATGGTTCGTTTTGTATTCTTTTTTCCATTATTGTGAATGTGAATGTGAACAGTAATTGAAACTGTATGCGAACATGAATGAATTTGTTGTCTGTGAAATAAATGATAAGTGATTATTAGGACGGACGCAGTGAAAATGGCATAATCAAATTCATAAACAGGTTACGTAGGATGAAAATGAGAAATTAAAGAGTTAAAGAAATTGAAGTTCCGTGAGTTTTGTAAGGGAAGAAACAGAAAAGATTAGAAACAAATAATATTATTTAAATACAATGTCAGGGTAGATTCAGAGATTATATGAACACTTTTAGAGTACAAACATAGAATTTATTTACGTGTCTTCGTATGGAATCTACTGTATATAAGAGTCGACTTCTGAGATCAAAGGGTAGATTCTGTTGGCCTAACGTGATCTGGTACACCAAATCACAAACTGTGAGTCTGTTTCATTTTAAGATTCTAAATATCATTGCCTTATCTTAATTTTTATTCATTGTGATGTTTTTTTGTGCTTTTTGAATATAAATATATATTTTTCCCACGTTCATTCTCGTACTTCATATTTCATCATGACTTAACGGACACCCAAAGTACTTAAGCTTAAGACTATATCCCCACCTTCGTTTCAACTGATGCCCTTCTGGCCAGACAACATCGAAGCCTGGTTTTGCTACACAGAAGCCGACTTCTCTGGGAACGGCGTGATTGACACATGTGCACAATTCCTCGCAGTAGTAAGGGCACTACCGCGCCAATTCAACAGGTGCGGAACACCTAGTATGTTTACTAGTGATGTCTCGGATCCTTGTGAAACGCTGAAACGTTCTATTCCTAAACGCGGGGACCTAACCGATAGACAAAGGTTAAACCAACTCCTCAATAACATCAACCTGCAACACGGTTCTGCGACGGACATATCGCAACGAATGAGAGAGGTTATCGGCCAAAGAACTTTCGATGATGGCCTATTCAAACACCTTTTCTTGTCCAAACTTCCTCAACAAGTGCAGGCTGTGCTTGTCTCGTTTCATAATAACGCCTTAAACGAGCTGGCTGCATCTGTCGACTGCATTTCAAAAATCACCAAATCTTCTTATACCAAGGTTTTTCCAGTCAAAGAATAACCTCAAACGACCAAGAATGACGTGACAGAGTTGTGTCATACACTTGCGCGTTGTCTGAAATTTTGTAACGACCGTAAGCGGTCACACACCCTACGTAGAAGCATTTCACGTAGGCGATCTGTCTCTAGAACACGAGAGACGGATAATCCCGACTGGTGCTGGAAAGACTCCCAGAAATCGCAAAACATCCTGCAATTTTCCCAACTCGAAACGGACCGATACGAAAAGCAACTCGGGAGACGTCCAAGCTGGCACGCGTTAACGGCAACCGTAGCCGGCGAACATAGCCGTCTGTTGTACGTTACAGATGTGACAACACAAGTTCGCTACCTCGTCGATACTGGCGCAGAATTTAGCGTTCTCCCAGCGAATCCCAACGACCGGCTTCACGAATCGGCTTTAACCTTACAGGCAGCAAACGGAAAGCCTATCGCTACGTATGGCGAAAGGTACGTTTATCTTAACGTGGGTTTACGCAAACTCGCTCACTGGATTTTCGTTGTTGCAGATGTTTCTATTGATATAGACCTTCTACAGCATCACAATCTACTCATTGATACACGTAAACAGGGGCTAGTAGACGGAAACATCAATTTATCTGTTTGCGTAACTTCCCTTTCCGGTTGCAGATTATCTTCGGTCACAATTAAGCACACGATGAACTTGATCTGTCAACCACTACTCGGTGAGTATCCTGGGATACACTAAACGCAACCGAAATTTCCGTGTGTAACCAGCAACGTTACACATCACATCACGATCACAGGACCACCTGTATTCTCGAAAGCACACCGACTGGCTCCCGAAAAGCTGAGGTTGGCCATAAACGAATTTGACCACATGATAGACTTGGATATCATAAGACCGTCAAATAGCCCATGGACATCTCCGTTGCACATGGTCCCTAAAAGGACAGCAACGATTGGCGTCCAACTGGTGACTATCGGCGCTTGAACGCGAAAACCATTTACGATCGTTATCCGTTGCCTCACATTCACGATTTGACAGCTACCTTGAAAGGTACAACTGTCTTTTCGAAAATCGACTTGGTTAAAGCGTATAACCAAATCCCTATGGCTGCAGACGATATACCGAAAACCGCCATCATTACTCCTTTTGGACTCTACGAGTTTTTGCGAATTCCTTTCGGTCTAGGAAACGCTGCACAAGACTTCCAAAGATTCATAGACGACGTTTTTCGAGGTCTCAACTTCGTACATGCGTATGTTGACGACTGCCTAATCGCGAGTCTGGACAGAGAATCACATCTCAAGCATTATTATTATTCTTATTATTGTTAGAAGCTTTATTCAACATTATAGTTTTGGTACAACATAGAATTCTCAGCATAAAGTATTTCAACAAGTTTTCTTTTTTATACCTTGATCTATTGTGGTTGCTAACCTCCAGCGTTTCCGCCAGTCGTCTACCATGTTGAGTTCATGTTGGATTGTTTGCATAGTACTACGTACATCGCGAATGTCAGTTTTATAGATTACTTTTAAGGCATCAGCGTAGAGGTAAGTCTTACCTGTGCCAAAGCACTTGCATATATTGTTGACGTAATCTATGACAAACAAAGAATCCAAGACACTACCCTACACAACACCACTGGTTATTAGTCGAGGTGTAGATGTTGTAGAGTTAATCTTGGTTATCTGGTATCTGTTCGTAAGAAAAGACTTGATCCATTGGAAAAGAAGATTTATAATTCCAACTGACTTGCGTCTGCTGATTAGAAGAATATGAAGTACTTTATCAGAGCCTTTCTTGATATCGAAATATAGTTTCTTCTGGTCACGTATGTAAGCAACGTTGGTAAAGAAGTCTATCAGACACTACCTTGTTCTAATGAAGCCGTATTGTTACGGATCTATTAGATCTTCCTTAAGTAGGTGATCAGATGGTTCGTTTTGTATTCTTTTTTCCATTATTGTGAATGTGAATGTGAACAGTAATTGAAACTGTATGCGAACATGAATGAATTTGTTGTCTGTGAAATAAATGATAAGTGATTATTAGGACGGACGCAGTGAAAATGGCATAATCAAATTCATAAACAGGTTACGTAGGATGAAAATGAGAAATTAAAGAGTTAAAGAAATTGAAGTTCCGTGAGTTTTGTAAGGGAAGAAACAGAAAAGATTAGAAACAAATAATATTATTTAAATACAATGTCAGGGTAGATTCAGAGATTATATGAACACTTTTAGAGTACAAACATAGAATTTATTTACGTGTCTTCGTATGGAATCTACTGTATATAAGAGTCGACTTCTGAGATCAAAGGGTAGATTCTGTTGGCCTAACGTGATCTGGTACACCAAATCACAAACTGTGAGTCTGTTTCATTTTAAGATTCTAAATATCATTGCCTTATCTTAATTTTTATTCATTGTGATGTTTTTTTGTGCTTTTTGAATATAAATATATATTTTTCCCACGTTCATTCTCGTACTTCATATTTCATCATGACTTAACGGACACCCAAAGTACTTAAGCTTAAGACTATATCCCCACCTTCGTTTCAACTGATGCCCTTCTGGCCAGACAACATCGAAGCCTGGTTTTGCTACACAGAAGCCGACTTCTCTGGGAACGGCGTGATTGACACATGTGCACAATTCCTCGCAGTAGTAAGGGCACTACCGCGCCAATTCAACAGGTGCGGAACACCTAGTATGTTTACTAGTGATGTCTCGGATCCTTGTGAAACGCTGAAACGTTCTATTCCTAAACGCGGGGACCTAACCGATAGACAAAGGTTAAACCAACTCCTCAATAACATCAACCTGCAACACGGTTCTGCGACGGACATATCGCAACGAATGAGAGAGGTTATCGGCCAAAGAACTTTCGATGATGGCCTATTCAAACACCTTTTCTTGTCCAAACTTTCTCAACAAGTGCAGGCTGTGCTTGTCTCGTTTCATAATAACGCCTTAAACGAGCTGGCTGCATCTGTCGACTGCATTTCAAAAATCACCAAATCTTCTTATACCAAGGTTTTTCCAGTCAAAGAATAACCTCAAACGACCAAGAATGACGTGACAGAGTTGTGTCATACACTTGCGCGTTGTCTGAAATTTTGTAACGACCGTAAGCGGTCACACACCCTACGTAGAAGCATTTCACGTAGGCGATCTGTCTCTAGAACACGAGAGACGGATAATCCCGACTGGTGCTGGAAAGACTCCCAGAAATCGCAAAACATCCTGCAATTTTCCCAACTCGAAACGGACCGATACGAAAAGCAACTCGGGAGACGTCCAAGCTGGCACGCGTTAACGGCAACCGTAGCCGGCGAACATAGCCGTCTGTTGTACGTTACAGATGTGACAACACAAGTTCGCTACCTCGTCGATACTGGCGCAGAATTTAGCGTTCTCCCAGCGAATCCCAACGACCGGCTTCACGAATCGGCTTTAACCTTACAGGCAGCAAACGGAAAGCCTATCGCTACGTATGGCGAAAGGTACGTTTATCTTAACGTGGGTTTACGCAAACTCGCTCACTGGATTTTCGTTGTTGCAGATGTTTCTATTGATATAGACCTTCTACAGCATCACAATCTACTCATTGATACACGTAAACAGGGGCTAGTAGACGGAAACATCAATTTATCTGTTTGCGTAACTTCCCTTTCCGGTTGCAGATTATCTTCGGTCACAATTAAGCACACGATGAACTTGATCTGTCAACCACTACTCGGTGAGTATCCTGGGATACACTAAACGCAACCGAAATTTCCGTGTGTAACCAGCAACGTTACACATCACATCACGATCACAGGACCACCTGTATTCTCGAAAGCACACCGACTGGCTCCCGAAAAGCTGAGGTTGGCCATAAACGAATTTGACCACATGATAGACTTGGATATCATAAGACCGTCAAATAGCCCATGGACATCTCCGTTGCACATGGTCCCTAAAAAGGACAGCAACGATTGGCGTCCAACTGGTGACTATCGGCGCTTGAACGCGAAAACCATTTACGATCGTTATCCGTTGCCTCACATTCACGATTTGACAGCTACCTTGAAAGGTACAACTGTCTTTTCGAAAATCGACTTGGTTAAAGCGTATAACCAAATCCCTATGGCTGCAGACGATATACCGAAAACCGCCATCATTACTCCTTTTGGACTCTACGAGTTTTTGCGAATTCCTTTCGGTCTAGGAAACGCTGCACAAGACTTCCAAAGATTCATAGACGACGTTTTTCGAGGTCTCAACTTCGTACATGCGTATGTTGACGACTGCCTAATCGCGAGTCTGGACAGAGAATCACATCTCAAGCATTATTATTATTCTTATTATTGTTAGAAGCTTTATTCAACATTATAGTTTTGGTACAACATAGAATTCTCAGCATAAAGTATTTCAACAAGTTTTCTTTTTTATACCTTGATCTATTGTGGTTGCTAACCTCCAGCGTTTCCGCCAGTCGTCTACCATGTTGAGTTCATGTTGGATTGTTTGCATAGTACTACGTACATCGCGAATGTCAGTTTTATAGATTACTTTTAAGGCATCAGCGTAGAGGTAAGTCTTACCTGTGCCAAAGCACTTGCATATATTGTTGACGTAATCTATGACAAACAAAGAATCCAAGACACTACCCTACACAACACCACTGGTTATTAGTCGAGGTGTAGATGTTGTAGAGTTAATCTTGGTTATCTGGTATCTGTTCGTAAGAAAAGACTTGATCCATTGGAAAAGAAGATTTATAATTCCAACTGACTTGCGTCTGCTGATTAGAAGAATATGAAGTACTTTATCAGAGCCTTTCTTGATATCGAAATATAGTTTCTTCTGGTCACGTATGTAAGCAACGTTGGTAAAGAAGTCTATCAGACACTACCTTGTTCTAATGAAGCCGTATTGTTACGGATCTATTAGATCTTCCTTAAGTAGGTGATCAGATGGTTCGTTTTGTATTCTTTTTCCATTATTGTGAATGTGAATGTGAACAGTAATTGAAACTGTATGCGAACATGAATGAATTTGTTGTCTGTGAAATAAATGATAAGTGATTATTAGGACGGACGCAGTGAAAATGGCATAATCAAATTCATAAACAGGTTACGTAGGATGAAAATGAGAAATTAAAGAGTTAAAGAAATTGAAGTTCCGTGAGTTTTGTAAGGGAAGAAACAGAAAAGATTAGAAACAAATAATATTATTTAAATACAATGTCAGGGTAGATTCAGAGATTATATGAACACTTTTAGAGTACAAACATAGAATTTATTTACGTGTCTTCGTATGGAATCTACTGTATATAAGAGTCGACTTCTGAGATCAAAGGGTAGATTCTGTTGGCCTAACGTGATCTGGTACACCAAATCACAAACTGTGAGTCTGTTTCATTTTAAGATTCTAAATATCATTGCCTTATCTTAATTTTTATTCATTGTGATGTTTTTTGTGCTTTTTGAATATAAATATATATTTTTCCCACGTTCATTCTCGTACTTCATATTTCATCATGACTTAACGGACACCCAAAGTACTTAAGCTTAAGACTATATCCCCACCTTCGTTTCAACTGATGCCCTTCTGGCCAGACAACATCGAAGCCTGGTTTTGCTACACAGAAGCCGACTTCTCTGGGAACGGCGTGATTGACACATGTGCACAATTCCTCGCAGTAGTAAGGGCACTACCGCGCCAATTCAACAGGTGCGGAACACCTAGTATGTTTACTAGTGATGTCTCGGATCCTTGTGAAACGCTGAAACGTTCTATTCCTAAACGCGGGGACCTAACCGATAGACAAAGGTTAAACCAACTCCTCAATAACATCAACCTGCAACACGGTTCTGCGACGGACATATCGCAACGAATGAGAGAGGTTATCGGCCAAAGAACTTTCGATGATGGCCTATTCAAACACCTTTTCTTGTCCAAACTTTCTCAACAAGTGCAGGCTGTGCTTGTCTCGTTTCATAATAACGCCTTAAACGAGCTGGCTGCATCTGTCGACTGCATTTCAAAAATCACCAAATCTTCTTATACCAAGGTTTTTCCAGTCAAAGAATAACCTCAAACGACCAAGAATGACGTGACAGAGTTGTGTCATACACTTGCGCGTTGTCTGAAATTTTGTAACGACCGTAAGCGGTCACACACCCTACGTAGAAGCATTTCACGTAGGCGATCTGTCTCTAGAACACGAGAGACGGATAATCCCGACTGGTGCTGGAAAGACTCCCAGAAATCGCAAAACATCCTGCAATTTTCCCAACTCGAAACGGACCGATACGAAAAGCAACTCGGGAGACGTCCAAGCTGGCACGCGTTAACGGCAACCGTAGCCGGCGAACATAGCCGTCTGTTGTACGTTACAGATGTGACAACACAAGTTCGCTACCTCGTCGATACTGGCGCAGAATTTAGCGTTCTCCCAGCGAATCCCAACGACCGGCTTCACGAATCGGCTTTAACCTTACAGGCAGCAAACGGAAAGCCTATCGCTACGTATGGCGAAAGGTACGTTTATCTTAACGTGGGTTTACGCAAACTCGCTCACTGGATTTTCGTTGTTGCAGATGTTTCTATTGATATAGACCTTCTACAGCATCACAATCTACTCATTGATACACGTAAACAGGGGCTAGTAGACGGAAACATCAATTTATCTGTTTGCGTAACTTCCCTTTCCGGTTGCAGATTATCTTCGGTCACAATTAAGCACACGATGAACTTGATCTGTCAACCACTACTCGGTGAGTATCCTGGGATACACTAAACGCAACCGAAATTTCCGTGTGTAACCAGCAACGTTACACATCACATCACGATCACAGGACCACCTGTATTCTCGAAAGCACACCGACTGGCTCCCGAAAAGCTGAGGTTGGCCATAAACGAATTTGACCACATGATAGACTTGGATATCATAAGACCGTCAAATAGCCCATGGACATCTCCGTTGCACATGGTCCCTAAAAAGGACAGCAACGATTGGCGTCCAACTGGTGACTATCGGCGCTTGAACGCGAAAACCATTTACGATCGTTATCCGTTGCCTCACATTCACGATTTGACAGCTACCTTGAAAGGTACAACTGTCTTTTCGAAAATCGACTTGGTTAAAGCGTATAACCAAATCCCTATGGCTGCAGACGATATACCGAAAACCGCCATCATTACTCCTTTTGGACTCTACGAGTTTTTGCGAATTCCTTTCGGTCTAGGAAACGCTGCACAAGACTTCCAAAGATTCATAGACGACGTTTTCGAGGTCTCAACTTCGTACATGCGTATGTTGACGACTGCCTAATCGCGAGTCTGGACAGAGAATCACATCTCAAGCATTATTATTATTCTTATTATTGTTAGAAGCTTTATTCAACATTATAGTTTTGGTACAACATAGAATTCTCAGCATAAAGTATTTCAACAAGTTTTCTTTTTTTATACCTTGATCTATTGTGACGATAAATTTTGAATGATGACGAGTTAGATGTTAGGAGTTCGGTAATCCACATTTGATTAATGTTCATTCGTTTCAATGCATATTGCCAGCCACCATGATGTCGCTGATTGTACCTTTTTGGATCACTTATAGCGAAAGGTTGTAAACTTTTCATAAACGCGCCTGAATAAATTGTGCGCACAATAGACACAACGATGTGCTAAAACAAACAACAAAACAGATAACTTGATGAAATATCTAGATCGGAGGAACAGGTAGCCCAGATATTCAAGCAGGCCGCCAATATCTTGTTTTCGAACGACTACAAAAACATGGCATTACTGTAAACAAAGATGGATAGTGGCTAGCAGTGGGATCCAGGACGCGCGTTTCGTCTTGCTTGGGACTCGTCAGCTGGATGTACCTGCATCTCAGAGTTGATGTTCACTCTGAGACTCGAACTCAGCACTATTCGCTCCAAACGCCATCGCGTTATCCACTTAGCTACTGAGTCCTGATAGCCACTTGCTTGTGCAAAGGGTTGAAGTTTGATTCCTTTGGTATTGTTTTACTTGAATCTTCCCATGTTTTAGGACTGACATTGATCACATAACTTCCTTGAACAGTTTATAAAGAATTGATCTTCTTAAAGTCGCCGAGCTTCAAAACGAAGACACTGATCTTCAGCACGAGTTATCGTCTATAACCCTCAAACTACGCATCAAACAGATGGGAACAGGTAAGGAAACCTTACTTTGTGACACATCTACAGGTAGGGATCGCCCAATCGTGCCGAAACGTTATCGACGCAATGTCTTCAATACGTTGCACAAACTTTCTCATCCAGGCGTTCGTGCAACCATCGAGCTTATAGGAGAACGGTTTTGCTGGCCTGGTATGAATAAAGATGCGAGTGAGTGAGCACGCTCCAGCGTAAGCGGTCAAAAATCTAAGGTTATCAGACACAATAGATGTCCCTCAGGCTCACTTAAAACTCCCGATTCTCGTTTCCACCATGTTTATCTGGATTTGGAAGGAGCTTTACCAGATTCAAATGGATACTCTTATCTCTCAACCTGCGTTGACCGTTTAACTCGATGGCCAGAAGCAGTACCTATCAAAGACATCACTGCTGAAACAGTGGCCTACACCTTCGTCGAACGGTGGGAAGCAAACTTCGGCTGCCCTTCAACCATCACGACAGACCACGGACGTCAGTTTGAATCTGAACTTTTTGTCGTCTGATCACACTTCTAGGAATCACTCGCCTCCGAACGATCGCCTACCACTCACAAGCAAACGGCTTGGTAGAACGCTTTCATCGACAACTAAAAGCTTCACTGTCAGCTGCAAACGTTTCACAGTGGACCGACGCTCTTCCACTCGTCTAACTAGGTTTCGCAATGCACTGACAACTGACATTGGATACGCTGCGGCTCGACTCGTTTATGGAACGACGCTTCGACTTCCAGGAGAATTCATGGGTCCTTCATCCTCTTCAATGAACATGGATCTAACCTCCTACACGAACAGGCTTACAAACGCAATACGTTCAATTAAACCTGCTTCTACTCGGCCTCAATCAACCGATGTTTTCGTTCAACCTGACTTACGATACAGTACACACGTTTTCGTTCGTCGAGACTCGAATCGACGACCCTTCGAATCAGCATACGAAGGACCTTTCAAAGTTCTTCAACGTGAATCTAAGTACTGTATAATCGATATGAACGGAACCAACGATAGCATCAGCATCAATCGCTTAAAAGCAGAGTATTTGGAAGGAAATCTTATTTACGTCGATTTCCCTTCGGTACAATTGCGCAACACGACTCCTTCACTTATAGTTCCTCAACAGTCAACCAACACACGCGATGATACTCCGCATGTATCTGAAAATAAACTTAAAACGACGCGTTCTGGAAAAAAGTAAGATTTCCAGAACATTTAAACGACTATTGCACGTAAGGCACTACTTGACATTTTATATTATTTCGATTTTTTTATCACATGTAATATTTTTTTAAAAATAACAATATTAATATGCTTATAAAAATCCTTTTTTTAACTATATTACGTGTACGAGAGTTTACTTTCCACTTTTTTCGCCGGCATTGTGTTTGTACGTGCGTACGAGTGTACTTTTACATGCGCTTACATTTTCTTCTTTCTTTTCCAGGACGGCTGGAAAAGAACGATGATTTTTACGAGGAGCCGAAATCTCCGTTGTACCTTTTCTTTTTTACTATACTGTACTTCGTGGTCCTATATGGTAAGGAAAGACGACCAGATTCTACTAAACCTGGCAAACTATCATGAGAGTGTTTAGCAACGATAAAACTCGTTCGGTTTAAACTTCTGTCTGGCCACGTCTTAAGGTCATCACTACCCCACTAGGCGGGGAGTGATCTGTGGCGGTAAATAAATCCCCAAAATAAATAGCTCTGTAAGTTTTCGACAACGGATGCTGATCACATGTTTTAGTGGACTCACCTAGCTGAAGGCGTTCGGTCATGCATCCGCACCAGATCACGTGTGGGAACGCTGTGTTCAACATCTACTGCAATCGCTAGCCAGACTAGATCAGACAATTCCGATATATTGGCAATCTTGAAATACAAATTCTGATCTCCTCAATTCTGTCTTTTGATTCCTCTTGGTGGGTACGAGATATATTAGAAGGTGTTACTGGTTAAAGCGTTGTCAAACACTGAATACCTGTGACATCTTCACCCGCAATACCTTATCACAAAGAATGGCCACAGGTTTCAGACCCGATGTTGTTAATACTAATATCTAAAGATTGATTTGGATTTTTGGAAGCAATTAGTTGAATATAACTGCCAAGAAGTTTCAAATGTGTTTGAACTAACCAAAGTTTGGTATTGCATTGTATATTAGAAGGTTGTTTTGAAAGCTTGAGGTCACCTGGTGGTCTTGTGGATTTCAATTCCCATCTGCATATAAGAGATGAAAGTAAGCATTTGTAGTTCTTAATTACTGTCAGGTATTTGTTCGGGAGTGTAAAACTGACAAACTACTTCTTACATGGGAGAATGTACGTTCCTTTTAAAAATCAATCTTGCACTATATACATAGGTCTCAAATGATGCAACGATTCTCGACCTTAAAAATAGGATTTATCTGGAAAGTAACACATTTTTTGTGGTTAACCAAAGTTTCAGAAAAGAAGCCTCAATTAATCCGACAGAGTATTCGTCTTGATCCTCGTAAGTTTTGGGACTATCCCACTATCAATTGTAAACAGTACCTCACCACAATTAGTTTTTTACCAATAAATGTGAGCAGATGTTTCTGGAACACAAAGTGTGTATGAGAAACTTTCAATTGGTTTCCCAAGGCACTTATTCTGTTTTATCATCAATTTTCTGATGAAGGAAACGTAATTAGTCTTCCGAGTATCCTATATCCATGGCCATTTAGTTGGCAATATTCGTGATCATTCAATACTTGACTTGCAATTTAGTCTCCATTAGGTCATACCACCGATAATCTCATTTGTCCTATTTTGGATAGCGATTCGACTTATCACGTGATTTCTTCATTATTCCTAACAAACTAGTCATAATACAGCATTTGCGACATAAAATACCTGCCATCATAGTTCTGTCTTACATCTTTTTTCAATGCAGCTAATAAAGAAATTTCACTGACCACTATCCAGCCAAACCTGTCATTGAAAGGTGTACCTCAAAAGTACACAAACCTTTTGAGGGCTGTACACGAACACTGCCATTCGAGTCAGAGAATATGGCGAACTGTCTTCTGATTTCGCAACCTTAAATAGTATTCGGCAAGACTGTCAGCTATCTCCGTTTTTGTTCAATTTCATCATAGACCTACTGCTGGAAATTACGCTCACGTCGACTGAATTTCCTGGCATTGATCTCCTACAAGGAGGTCCACTTATCGACTTAGAATGTGCAAATGATGTAGTCCTGTTTGGTAAGACGCTGATAAAATACAGAGTCTTATGGTAGCACTGAGTAGCAATCCCATGGTGTTTGGAATGCATCTCTCCCCCCTCTAAATGCAAATTGTTGGTTCAGGACTGGCTTGCGTTAACACCTGAACTAAGTATAGGGAGTGAAGTAGTCGAACGCATCGACAACTCCACTTATTTTTCTGATCAGCCCTAATAGGTTGGTTTCTGGTGAAATCTCAGCACGGATTTGAAAAAAGTCGTTTGACTTTTGCCAAATGGTGTCACCTATGGCAAAGCCAATTAAGGAACGAGTATAGTGCGCAGCGGTTTGTTCCGTTCTACTTTACGGCTGTGAAACGTGGCCATTAAGAGTAGAAGTTATTTGTTAACTACTAGTATTGGACCGCAGATGCCTCAGAAATATTGCTCGCATATGCTGGGATCACCAGGTAAGTAATAGTGAGGTTAGATGTAGGGTATTAGGCAATGATTATAAATCGGTTGATGAGGTTGTAAATCTTTACCTACTGAGACAATTGGGCCACATGTTACTTATGCTTGAACACCGATTACCACGACGCGCAATGCTGACTAGTGTTGGGAATGGTAAGAAAAAAGTCTAGGGCGGCCAAATCATAACGTGCCATCACTCTTTGGAGTCACTAACTTTTGGTCTGAGCCGTGTTGGTAGATACAGACTACTTGGTTGGGGTCTGCGTGACTATCGTAACCTATAGTCGGAGACTCTAGGTGATGGCCTAGAGTCCATCACAACGGCGTAGTTGTATACGCTTTCTGTCTTCCCTTAAATTATGAGATTAAAATCGCTTCATATCTTTCTACCATCTAATTCTTTCTTTCCGTATTATATCCTTATATGCAACTTTCCTTTTATATATTATCACCATTAAATTCACTACTATGAATTTGGTGTTCATCTTGTTGTTCTAATGAGTTGTGACAACTTCACTCGTTTATTTATTTATTTAAACATAAATATAGGTACAAGAAGGCAACAAATAGATATGCGCCGCATAAATCATTCGATTTGTATGAGGGCTAGAATACTGCCCGGGCGCCTAAACCGAAGCAGGTGGTTTTCTTAGCGGCCACACCTTGAGCCTTTGACCTGGAGGTCTAATCCTCAAGGCAGTGAAGCAACACAAGAAGGTGCAGTCCCATGCTAGCCGGTGACCACCGATTGGTTCATTCGCCATTTGTTCCTTCAGGATGCTGGAGCCTATGTACACCATTGGTTTGGAATTGTGGTTTTCCAACTCTAGGTGGACTCCGTATCCACCAACTTGGACCGATGCATATATGTGCATGGTCTTACTTTGTAGCTAACTGACTGACTGATGTGACGAAATTCAAAAGAACTGGTTTTGCAATTAAAGTAATGCAAATGGACTACCAAAATAAATTAATCCCAACACTGTATCGACTTTCTGGTTGCTGATACGAATTAATTCAGCTCTGCTCTTGATGGAAATAATTCAAGGTTTTCAAACAAAATATATTTAAATCTACGTAGCTGAAAACTTTTCATTTTTATTACATACCGTAAATGTTCGTTCAAGTTTTTTTCGGAATACCTTTCTTGAGACTGCATAGTAATTCCTATGAGATTTTTCAAATATGCTTGTAAGCTCCCTACTACTAAGAATACTTTTTTGTCCAATTTCTTAAAGGTGGAAAGTCAATAGATGATAACAAACGAATATCTGAGTTTGAAAACACGGACAAATCTGGGTGTGTTAATTTATATTTAAGGGATATTGGACCACAAATTGGTTGGCGTACGGTGTTTTTATTAGAGTACACAGGACCACTAATCATATATGCAGTCGTTTGGCTTCTTCGACAACCTTCTTTAAAAAATATCATGCTTCCTCCTATGTCATCTGACTTCTATTTAAGAAAAGTTGCTTTAGCTTGTTGGTCTGGCCACTACATTAAACGTCTACTGGAAACCGTGTTTGTCCATCGGTTTTCTCATGCTACAATGCCATTGCGTAATCTGTTCGTCAATTGTTCATATTATTTTGGATTCGCTTTGTTCATAAGCTATTTTACAAATCATCATTTATACACACCACCTAGTAAGTTTGATTAACAGTTGATCAAGTGTTTTTTTTCAGTTTGTATGTTAATTAGGTAGGTGAACTGCTGTATGTTTTAAGTTGGTCTTTTAATATTCTGTGTCAAAACCACATATTTGTTGAAAAGTAGTATCTATCTTCGAAATGAAACAGATTATAAGTATCAGGTTTCTAACCATTTTGTATTAAATACGTCTAGCTAAACTCATATTTCTAAAGTATGTACTTTCCTAAACCCTGAAAATTAATCAAGTAATGGTGCATCCCACATTTACTATAAATATATGGTTACTGAGTATGAAGGTGTCAGATACGAAGAATGTGACAGATTTACTACCTGAAATCTTACCAAGGATCCCAAACCCAATGAAACTGTTGAGATTAAGGGAATACAAACGTACATCTGATTTATTTAGAATTGCCCCCAAATACCCTGGTACGGCTGAGAGCGTGGAAAGTCCGCTCTGCCTCTCCAAATGCTCTCACATGGCCACGCGTATATAGCCTCTGCCAGGGAAGTCTTACTCACTGCCTTCTCGTGGCGGGGGTGTTGTTTACGGAGATGAGAGGACGAAAAGCGAATGTCCGGCTCTTTAACCGGATCCCAAACCAATGGTGCAGTCAGTCAGTCACAACATAGAACTTCGTACGTACGTACATCAGTTCGAGTTGCCACACCACATTAGCACAGAGATGCAGTGGTCGATTCAAATCCCGTAGTGGTAGAGGTAGCAAGAGTATAAGCAGTAATCGGGAAGATTAGGGTTTGGAGATGTTATTTAAAGAGTATAATCCAGTGAAATAAATTTGGAAAGAGGAAAAAAGGGACATGAATAATTCAGAAGATTAGAATTTGGGAGAACACAAAGAGTGGATGCACCTGCACCATTACAAACGATTTTGAACCATGTCATTTAGGGTCTCTAACCATCGGTTGCTATCATCTTGCGGTCCCCAACCAGGTGGTCTACACCTACCAACATGACTCAGTTCACTTGTCAGTGACTTCATGGACTTGTGCCATGTTTTGGTTTGGCCGCCCCTAGCTTTCTTCCAACCTACTCCTATACCACTGAACATAGCACGTCGAGGCAGTCGGTCGTTGGGCATACGTAACACGTGTCCCAGCCATCTCAACTGATGAAGCTTCACTACGTCATCAATTGATTTGCCATCCTTACCTAGTACCCGTTTCCTAACAACTGTGTTACTTACTCGATGGTCCCATGATATACGAGCAATGTTTCGAAGACACCTATGATCGAATACTAGTAACCTACGGATATCCTCTACTCTTACCGGCCATGTTTCACTGCCATAAAGTAGGACGGAACGAACTGCTGCACAGCAAACACGTCCTTTGGTTGATAGACGGATATCTCGCCTATGCCATAAATGACGCAAGTTGGCAAAAGCTAGTCGAGCCTTCTGTATCCGTGCTGAGATTTCGTCACACACCAAACCACAAAGGCTGATGAGACTTCCAAGATAAGTGAAGCGGTCGACACACTCAACTACTTCACTCCCTATCACTAGTTCGGGTGTCGATGCAACCCAATCCTGAAGCAACATTTTGCATTTCGAGGGAGAGAATCGCATCCCGAACATGCTTGCATTGTTGTTTAGAGTGGTCAGAAGACTGCATTTTGTCAGCGTCTTCACCAAATAAAACTATGTCATCAGCATATTCTGAGTCAACAAGTGAACCTCCTGGTAGAAGTTCAACCCCTGTAAATTTAGATGAGGAGAGTGTTATCTCTAAAAGTACGTCAATGACAAAGTTGAACAAGAATGGGGAGAGTGGACAGCCCTACAGAACACCACTTGAGGTAATCAATTCTGATGACAGTTCGCCATAAGCTCTCACTCTACCAGTTGTGTTCGAGTAGAGAGCATTTATAAGGTTAATGTACTTCTTTGGTACTCCTTTCAGTGACAAACACTGCCATAGAACCTCACGATCAACGGAGTCGAATGCCGCCTTAAGGTCGAGAAATACTACCATTGTGGGGCGTCTGAATGTGTGTCTCTGTTCTAGAACCTGACGTAGTGTGAATATCTGATCTATACAACCACGTCCAGGTCGAAAAGCAGCCTGGTTTTCTCTAATCTCCCCTCACGAGCTTTGTTTAGGCGTCGAAGTATTATTGAGGCTAATATTTTAGACACTATATTAGTCAAACTGATTCCTCTGTGATTGTCACAAGAGGACTTTTGTCCTTTCTTAAAAACTGGCACAATCAGTGATTGAGACCAGTCAGATGGGATAACGTCCAGTTCCCAAATTCTACCTAAGACCTCGGTTAATCTCATTTCTAATACTGGACCACCATCTTAAAAATCTCAGGAGTAAACCTGTTAGGGCCTGCTGCTCTCCCTCGTTTCAGATTTCCTATGGCTTTTTCAACTTCGTAAAGGGACGGTGGACCTACATTACCTTGCCATTCAGGTTGACTGGAGATCGTGGGAAACCGAAGTGTGGCTGAAGGCCAGTTGAACTGATCTTTAAAGTGTTCTGCCCATCGATCCAATCTCCTGGATTGAGAATGAATAATATGTCCATCTTTCTCTGAGATTGTTTCGCTAACGGTCGGGTTCCTAATTCCGGTTTCCTTAACGAGTCTAAACAATTGTCTGCTATTACCTATTGCCGCTGCCTTTTCCATCTCTCTTGCTTTCGCTACCCACCACTGTTCGCGATCATTACGTAGACTTCTTGTCAGCTTGCGCTTAAGCTGACTCCGCTCTTCATTATGTTCAGAGCCAGGTGGAATGAGTTTTCGAGCATCTATCAGTGCGATAGATGCTGCTGAGATCCAGTGTTGCTCCCTAACTTTACGGTTTACCTTACTAGCAGATATCACTGCTGTTTCCACAGCTTTTCGGATATCGTTCCATGCTGCCTCGGGGTGGGCATCACATACATGGCTGCCTAACTGTTTTCCTAGTTGTTCCTGAAATATATTCTTAGCTTGACTATCATTAAGTAGGGCCCTAAGAGGTTTCCTTGCAGGATCTTTCCTACGTCCAGTAAGACGCAAGCAAATACGCGCTCGCACTAGAGCATGATCTGAATCTAGGCATGTGCTCCAGAATGAGCGACAGTCTTCTATCGAGCCCCTCCATCGGTGGCTGATAGCGATGTGATCTATTTGGGTCCAACGTTGGGACGAATTAGGGGTCGCCATGTTAAAAGATGTTTTTGCTTATACTTAAAGTTAGTATTTGCAAGGAACAGGCGGTTATCTGAGCATAGCTGCAACAGACGGTCGCCATTATCTGTTCTTTGAGCCACGACACCATAGGATCCACCTAGGTGTCTTTCCTTATCGCTGAGTTTACCTACTTGAGCATTAAAGTCACCGGCCACTATTACTACATCAGAGCGCTTAGCTTTTCGGAGAAGGTCGGAGAGCTTTCTGTAAAACTCATCTTTTACATCATCTGAGCTGCAGTCAGTGGGAGAATAGGCAGAGACGACGAAGAGGCAACGACGAGTGTCCCTATCTTTCCGGATTCTTACTGTTCCGTTCAGTCGGACAGCGCGCAAACGACTGTTTACTGGGATCCACTCTAAGAGAGCTAGTTCTGCCCTAGGACTCAATGCTATACCTACGCCGATGAGGCCACGGGAAGCAGAATCAGGGCTTCCAGATACACGAAGCGTAAATCGAGTCGGTTCTTTATTTTGGCATGGTGAGGTCAAATGAATGACGCTACTCGGATCCTGTATGCGCGTTTCGGAGACTCAGCACACATCGATGGCGCGGGATTCTAAAGTCCTAGCTAAGGAAGCCTGCTGTCCTATTTGGCACAGTGTTCGGACGTTAAAAGCTCCTACGTGTAGTTTAGAGCGTGGTTTCAGGACACCAGGAATAGCGTTCCGCGTACTCGAATCGTTTGCCCTAGCGGTGCGAGGTGATAAAGAGACGTGAGGAGGGATAACCATGGAGATAAGAGAGGTATTAGGAAGTGTAGGAAGGGTTTGAATGTAATCAACTTGGTCTCGTGTGCTGTTACGGGTATGGGGGCTGATGTCACTTCTCGGCTGCCCACACCGTGGAAGGGTATTTCTTAAGGAACCTGAAAAGGAAATTGGATTAGTACTGGTCTTGACGACCCGGGAGCGTGATTATTTATTTATTTATTTATTTGAACACATAAATATTGGTACAAGAGAGCGCCAATATATATGCGCCACACAAAACAACGGGAATTCGAAGAGAAGTAGAAAGAAAAAAAAACTAAGGAACGCAAAAGAAAAAGAGAGTAATGACGAAGAGGTACAATCAGAAGAAATCTTTCAGGTAAAGGAGACACAACCACTTTTTATGAAGAAAGTAAAAGAAGGTTACAGCAGGATCGCCACTGGCTTCTATTCTGAGCCATATCTGATAACGTCTCTAGCCACTGTGTAGCACCATCTCTCGGACCCCAGCCAGGGAGTCGTGAAGGACCAACACAAGCCAGTCCTTTGCAGCTTTCTTTCATGCCACGACACCATGTCATGCACTGACCACCTCTCCGCTTCTTCCAACCAGTCCCAGAGTCGGCAAATAATGCACGACATGGAATTCTCTGGGACGACATTCGGAGAACATTTCCAAGCCACCGAAGTCGGTGTTTCAAGATGGTGACACCAATTGAGTTATCATCTCTGTGCCCGAACACACGATGCCGAACCTCTGCATTACTGACATGGTGTTGCCACTGAATGTCAGCAATCCTTCGGAGACAGCGATGATCGAACACAGAGAGTCGTCTAACGTCCTCAACTCGGAGAGGCCAGGTTTCACAAGCATAGAGCAAAACTGCTCTCACCGACGCGTTGTAGATCCGGCCTTTTACAGCCAGACTAACATCACGAAGGCGCCAAAGGTGGCCCAGATTGGCATAAGCCACTCTGGCTTTCACTATTCGTGCATTGATCTCATCACTCACACCCCCACCAGCACTTATGCAGCTACCCAGATACACGAACTTCTCAACTACGTCTATCTGCTCACCGTCCAGGGTGAGTACAGGATTAGAATCCTGCCAGTCTTGTAGAAGTACTTTGCACTTCGAAGGTGCAAAGCACATACCATACCTACGGACATTGATTGCCAACTGATTAAGTGCGGATTGCATGCCTTGGGCATTATCGCACAGTAAGACAATATCGTCCGCATACTCAAGGTCGAGAAGTCTTTCTCCAGGCAACAGATCCACACCACCATTACTTACATTCATCAGAGCTGTTTCCAGAATGTCATCGATGGCAAAGTTGAAGAGGAATGGTGAGATTGGGCAACCCTGTCTAACCCCACTGCTCGAATGGAACAATGGAGAGAGGTGGTTGTATGCCCTCACTCTGCCTGAGGTGTTTTTATACAGGGCTTTTAGGATGTTAATAAACTTCTCAGGCACACCCTTCTTCAATAGACAATCCCAGAGAACAGTCCTATCCAACGTCAGTCAGTCAGTCAGTAACAACATAGAACTTCGTACGTACGTACATCAGTTCGAGTTGCCACACCACATTAGCACAGAGATGCAGTGGTCGATTCAAATCCCGTAGTGGTAGAGGTAGCAAGAGTATAAGCAGTAATCGGGAAGATTAGGGTTTGGAGATGTTATTTAAAGAGTATAATCCAGTGAAAGAAATTTGGAAAGAGAAAAAGAAACGGACATGAATAATTCAGAAGATTAGAGTTTGGGAGAACACAGAGAGTGGATGCACCTGCGCCATTGCGAACGATTTTGAGCCATGTCATTCAGGGTCTCTAACCATCGGTTGCTGTCATCTCGCGGTCCCCAACCAGGTAGTCTACACCTACCAACATGACTCAGTTCACTTGTCAGTGACTTCATGGACTTGAGCCATGTTTTGGTTTGGCCGCCCCTAGCTTTCTTCCAACCTACTCCTATACCACTGAACATAGCACGTCGAGGCAGTCGGTCGTTGGGCATACGTAACACGTGTCTCAGCCATCTCAACTGATGAAGCTTCACTACGTCATCAATTGATTTGCCATCCTTACCTAGTACCCGTTTCCTAACAACTGTGTTACTTACTCGATGGTCCCATGATATACGAGCAATGTTTCGAAGACACCTATGATCGAATACTAGTAACCTACGGATATCCTCTACTCTTACCGGCCATGTTTCACTGCCATAAAGTAGGACGGAACGAACTGCTGCACAGCAAACACGTCCTTTGGTTGATAGACGGATATCTCGCCTATGCCATAAATGACGCAAGTTGGCAAAAGCTAGTCGAGCCTTCTGTATCCGTGCTGAGATTTCGTCACACACCAAACCACAAAGGCTGATGAGACTTCCAAGATAAGTGAAGCGGTCGACACACTCAACTACTTCACTCCCTATCACTAGTTCGGGTGTCGATGCAACCCAATCCTGAAGCAACATTTTTCATTTCGAGGGAGAGAATCGCATCCCGAACATGCTTGCATTGTTGTTTAGAGTGGTCAGAAGACTGCATTTTGTCAGCGTCTTCACCAAATAAAACTATGTCATCAGCATATTCTGAGTCAACAAGTGAACCTCCTGGTAGAAGTTCAACCCCTGTAAATTTAGATGAGGAGAGTGTTATCTCTAAAAGTACGTCAATGACAAAGTTGAACAAGAATGGGGAGAGTGGACAGCCCTACAGAACACCACTTGAGGTAATCAATTCTGATGACAGTTCGCCATAAGCTCTCACTCTACCAGTTGTGTTCGAGTAGAGAGCATTTATAAGGTTAATGTACTTCTTTGGTACTCCTTTCAGTGACAAACACTGCCATAGAACCTCACGATCAACGGAGTCGAATGCCGCCTTAAGGTCGAGAAATACTACCATTGTGGGGCGTCTGAATGTGTGTCTCTGTTCTAGAACCTGACGTAGTGTGAATATCTGATCTATACAACCACGTCCAGGTCGAAAAGCAGCCTGGTTTTCTCTAATCTCCCTCACGAGCTTTGTTTAGGCGTCGAAGTATTATTGAGGCTAATATTTTAGACACTATATTAGTCAAACTGATTCCTCTGTGATTGTCACAAGAGGACTTTTGTCCTTTCTTAAAAACTGGCACAATCAGTGATTGAGACCAGTCAGATGGGATAACGTCCAGTTCCCAAATTCTACCTAAGACCTCGGTTAATCTCATTTCTAATACTGGACCACCATCTTAAAAATCTCAGGAGTAAACCTGTTAGGGCCTGCTGCTCTCCCTCGTTTCAGATTTCCTATGGCTTTTCAACTTCGTAAAGGGACGGTGGACCTACATTACCTTGCCATTCAGGTTGACTGGAGATCGTGGGAAACCGAAGTGTGGCTGAAGGCCAGTTGAACTGATCTTTAAAGTGTTCTGCCCATCGATCCAATCTCCTGGATTGAGAATGAATAATATGTCCATCTTTCTCTGAGATTGTTTCGCTAACGGTCGGGTTCCTAATTCCGGTTTCCTTAACGAGTCTAAACAATTGTCTGCTATTACCTATTGCCGCTGCCTTTTCCATCTCTCTTGCTTTCGCTACCCACCACTGTTCGCGATCATTACGTAGACTTCTTGTCAGCTTGCGCTTAAGCTGACTCCGCTCTTCATTATGTTCAGAGCCAGGTGGAATGAGTTTTCGAGCATCTATCAGTGCGATAGATGCTGCTGAGATCCAGTGTTGCTCCCTAACTTTACGGTTTACCTTACTAGCAGATATCACTGCTGTTTCCACAGCTTTTCGGATATCGTTCCATGCTGCCTCGGGGTGGGCATCACATACATGGCTGCCTAACTGTTTTCCTAGTTGTTCCTGAAATATATTCTTAGCTTGACTATCATTAAGTAGGGCCCTAAGAGGTTTCCTTGCAGGATCTTTCCTACGTCCAGTAAGACGCAAGCAAATACGCGCTCGCACTAGAGCATGATCTGAATCTAGGCATGTGCTCCAGAATGAGCGACAGTCTTCTATCGAGCCCCTCCATCGGTGGCTGATAGCGATGTGATCTATTTGGGTCCAACGTTGGGACGAATTAGGGGTCGCCATGTTAAAAGATGTTTTTGCTTATACTTAAAGTTAGTATTTGCAAGGAACAGGCGGTTATCTGAGCATAGCTGCAACAGACGGTCGCCATTATCTGTTCTTTGAGCCACGACACCATAGGATCCACCTAGGTGTCTTTCCTTATCGCTGAGTTTACCTACTTGAGCATTAAAGTCACCGGCCACTATTACTACATCAGAGCGCTTAGCTTTTCGGAGAAGGTCGGAGAGCTTTCTGTAAAACTCATCTTTTACATCATCTGAGCTGCAGTCAGTGGGAGAATAGGCAGAGACGACGAAGAGGCAACGACGAGTGTCCCTATCTTTCCGGATTCTTACTGTTCCGTTCAGTCGGACAGCGCGCAAACGACTGTTTACTGGGATCCACTCTAAGAGAGCTAGTTCTGCCCTAGGACTCAATGCTATACCTACGCCGATGAGGCCACGGGAAGCAGAATCAGGGCTTCCAGATACACGAAGCGTAAATCGAGTCGGTTCTTTATTTTGGCATGGTGAGGTCAAATGAATGACGCTACTCGGATCCTGTATGCGCGTTTCGGAGACTCAGCACACATCGATGGCGCGGGATTCTAAAGTCCTAGCTAAGGAAGCCTGCTGTCCTATTTGGCACAGTGTTCGGACGTTAAAAGCTCCTACGTGTAGTTTAGAGCGTGGTTTCAGGACACCAGGAATAGCGTTCCGCGTACTCGAATCGTTTGCCCTAGCGGTGCGAGGTGATAAAGAGACGTGAGGAGGGATAACCATGGAGATAAGAGAGGTATTAGGAAGTGTAGGAAGGGTTTGAATGTAATCAACTTGGTCTCGTGTGCTGTTACGGGTATGGGGGCTGATGTCACTTCTCGGCTGCCCACACCGTGGAAGGGTATTTCTTAAGGAACCTGAAAAGGAAATTGGATTAGTACTGGTCTTGACGACCCGGGAGCGTGATTATTTATTTATTTATTTATTTGAACACATAAATATTGGTACAAGAGAGCGCCAATATATATGCGCCACACAAAACAACGGGAATTCGAAGAGAAGTAGAAAGAAAAAAAAACTAAGGAACGCAAAAAAAAAGAGAGTAATGACGAAGAGGTACAATCAGAAGAAATCTTTCAGGTAAAGGAGACACAACCACTTTTTATGAAGAAAGTAAAAGAAGGTTACAGCAGGATCGCCACTGGCTTCTATTCTGAGCCATATCTGATAACGTCTCTAGCCACTGTGTAGCACCATCTCTCGGACCCCAGCCAGGGAGTCGTGAAGGACCAACACAAGCCAGTCCTTTGCAGCTTTCTTTCATGCCACGACACCATGTCATGCACTGACCACCTCTCCGCTTCTTCCAACCAGTCCCAGAGTCGGCAAATAATGCACGACATGGAATTCTCTGGGACGACATTCGGAGAACATTTCCAAGCCACCGAAGTCGGTGTTTCAAGATGGTGACACCAATTGAGTTATCATCTCTGTGCCCGAACACACGATGCCGAACCTCTGCATTACTGACATGGTGTTGCCACTGAATGTCAGCAATCCTTCGGAGACAGCGATGATCGAACACAGAGAGTCGTCTAACGTCCTCAACTCGGAGAGGCCAGGTTTCACAAGCATAGAGCAAAACTGCTCTCACCGACGCGTTGTAGATCCGGCCTTTTACAGCCAGACTAACATCACGAAGGCGCCAAAGGTGGCCCAGATTGGCATAAGCCACTCTGGCTTTCACTATTCGTGCATTGATCTCATCACTCACACCCCCACCAGCACTTATGCAGCTACCCAGATACACGAACTTCTCAACTACGTCTATCTGCTCACCGTCCAGGGTGAGTACAGGATTAGAATCCTGCCAGTCTTGTAGAAGTACTTTGCACTTCGAAGGTGCAAAGCACATACCATACCTACGGACATTGATTGCCAACTGATTAAGTGCGGATTGCATGCCTTGGGCATTATCGCACAGTAAGACAATATCGTCCGCATACTCAAGGTCGAGAAGTCTTTCTCCAGGCAACAGATCCACACCACCATTACTTACATTCATCAGAGCTGTTTCCAGAATGTCATCGATGGCAAAGTTGAAGAGGAATGGTGAGATTGGGCAACCCTGTCTAACCCCACTGCTCGAATGGAACAATGGAGAGAGGTGGTTGTATGCCCTCACTCTGCCTGAGGTGTTTTTATACAGGGCTTTTAGGATGTTAATAAACTTCTCAGGCACACCCTTCTTCAATAGACAATCCCAGAGAACAGTCCTATCCAACGTCAGTCAGTCAGTCAGTAACAACATAGAACTTCGTACGTACGTACATCAGTTCGAGTTGCCACACCACATTAGCACAGAGATGCAGTGGTCGATTCAAATCCCGTAGTGGTAGAGGTAGCAAGAGTATAAGCAGTAATCGGGAAGATTAGGGTTTGGAGATGTTATTTAAAGAGTATAATCCAGTGAAAGAAATTTGGAAAGAGAAAAAAGAAACGGACATGAATAATTCAGAAGATTAGAGTTTGGGAGAACACAGAGAGTGGATGCACCTGCGCCATTGCGAACGATTTTGAGCCATGTCATTCAGGGTCTCTAACCATCGGTTGCTGTCATCTCGCGGTCCCCAACCAGGTAGTCTACACCTACCAACATGACTCAGTTCACTTGTCAGTGACTTCATGGACTTGAGCCATGTTTTGGTTTGGCCGCCCCTAGCTTTCTTCCAACCTACTCCTATACCACTGAACATAGCACGTCGAGGCAGTCGGTCGTTGGGCATACGTAACACGTGTCTCAGCCATCTCAACTGATGAAGCTTCACTACGTCATCAATTGATTTGCCATCCTTACCTAGTACCCGTTTCCTAACAACTGTGTTACTTACTCGATGGTCCCATGATATACGAGCAATGTTTCGAAGACACCTATGATCGAATACTAGTAACCTACGGATATCCTCTACTCTTACCGGCCATGTTTCACTGCCATAAAGTAGGACGGAACGAACTGCTGCACAGCAAACACGTCCTTTGGTTGATAGACGGATATCTCGCCTATGCCATAAATGACGCAAGTTGGCAAAAGCTAGTCGAGCCTTCTGTATCCGTGCTGAGATTTCGTCACACACCAAACCACAAAGGCTGATGAGACTTCCAAGATAAGTGAAGCGGTCGACACACTCAACTACTTCACTCCCTATCACTAGTTCGGGTGTCGATGCAACCCAATCCTGAAGCAACATTTTGCATTTCGAGGGAGAGAATCGCATCCCGAACATGCTTGCATTGTTGTTTAGAGTGGTCAGAAGACTGCATTTTGTCAGCGTCTTCACCAAATAAAACTATGTCATCAGCATATTCTGAGTCAACAAGTGAACCTCCTGGTAGAAGTTCAACCCCTGTAAATTTAGATGAGGAGAGTGTTATCTATAAAAGTACGTCAATGACAAAGTTGAACAAGAATGGGGAGAGTGGACAGCCCTACAGAACACCACTTGAGGTAATCAATTCTGATGACAGTTCGCCATAAGCTCTCACTCTACCAGTTGTGTTCGAGTAGAGAGCATTTATAAGGTTAATGTACTTCTTTGGTACTCCTTTCAGTGACAAACACTGCCATAGAACCTCACGATCAACGGAGTCGAATGCCGCCTTAAGGTCGAGAAATACTACCATTGTGGGGCGTCTGAATGTGTGTCTCTGTTCTAGAACCTGACGTAGTGTGAATATCTGATCTATACAACCACGTCCAGGTCGAAAAGCAGCCTGGTTTTCTCTAATCTCCCCTCACGAGCTTTGTTTAGGCGTCGAAGTATTATTGAGGCTAATATTTTAGACACTATATTAGTCAAACTGATTCCTCTGTGATTGTCACAAGAGGACTTTTGTCCTTTCTTAAAAACTGGCACAATCAGTGATTGAGACCAGTCAGATGGGATAACGTCCAGTTCCCAAATTCTACCTAAGACCTCGGTTAATCTCATTTCTAATACTGGACCACCATCTTAAAAATCTCAGGAGTAAACCTGTTAGGGCCTGCTGCTCTCCCTCGTTTCAGATTTCCTATGGCTTTTTCAACTTCGTAAAGGGACGGTGGACCTACATTACCTTGCCATTCAGGTTGACTGGAGATCGTGGGAAACCGAAGTGTGGCTGAAGGCCAGTTGAACTGATCTTTAAAGTGTTCTGCCCATCGATCCAATCTCCTGGATTGAGAATGAATAATATGTCCATCTTTCTCTGAGATTGTTTCGCTAACGGTCGGGTTCCTAATTCCGGTTTCCTTAACGAGTCTAAACAATTGTCTGCTATTACCTATTGCCGCTGCCTTTTCCATCTCTCTTGCTTTCGCTACCCACCACTGTTCGCGATCATTACGTAGACTTCTTGTCAGCTTGCGCTTAAGCTGACTCCGCTCTTCATTATGTTCAGAGCCAGGTGGAATGAGTTTTCGAGCATCTATCAGTGCGATAGATGCTGCTGAGATCCAGTGTTGCTCCCTAACTTTACGGTTTACCTTACTAGCAGATATCACTGCTGTTTCCACAGCTTTTCGGATATCGTTCCATGCTGCCTCGGGGTGGGCATCACATACATGGCTGCCTAACTGTTTTCCTAGTTGTTCCTGAAATATATTCTTAGCTTGACTATCATTAAGTAGGGCCCTAAGAGGTTTCCTTGCAGGATCTTTCCTACGTCCAGTAAGACGCAAGCAAATACGCGCTCGCACTAGAGCATGATCTGAATCTAGGCATGTGCTCCAGAATGAGCGACAGTCTTCTATCGAGCCCCTCCATCGGTGGCTGATAGCGATGTGATCTATTTGGGTCCAACGTTGGGACGAATTAGGGGTCGCCATGTTAAAAGATGTTTTTGCTTATACTTAAAGTTAGTATTTGCAAGGAACAGGCGGTTATCTGAGCATAGCTGCAACAGACGGTCGCCATTATCTGTTCTTTGAGCCACGACACCATAGGATCCACCTAGGTGTCTTTCCTTATCGCTGAGTTTACCTACTTGAGCATTAAAGTCACCGGCCACTATTACTACATCAGAGCGCTTAGCTTTTCGGAGAAGGTCGGAGAGCTTTCTGTAAAACTCATCTTTTACATCATCTGAGCTGCAGTCAGTGGGAGAATAGGCAGAGACGACGAAGAGGCAACGACGAGTGTCCCTATCTTTCCGGATTCTTACTGTTCCGTTCAGTCGGACAGCGCGCAAACGACTGTTTACTGGGATCCACTCTAAGAGAGCTAGTTCTGCCCTAGGACTCAATGCTATACCTACGCCGATGAGGCCACGGGAAGCAGAATCAGGGCTTCCAGATACACGAAGCGTAAATCGAGTCGGTTCTTTATTTTGGCATGGTGAGGTCAAATGAATGACGCTACTCGGATCCTGTATGCGCGTTTCGGAGACTCAGCACACATCGATGGCGCGGGATTCTAAAGTCCTAGCTAAGGAAGCCTGCTGTCCTATTTGGCACAGTGTTCGGACGTTAAAAGCTCCTACGTGTAGTTTAGAGCGTGGTTTCAGGACACCAGGAATAGCGTTCCGCGTACTCGAATCGTTTGCCCTAGCGGTGCGAGGTGATAAAGAGACGTGAGGAGGGATAACCATGGAGATAAGAGAGGTATTAGGAAGTGTAGGAAGGGTTTGAATGTAATCAACTTGGTCTCGTGTGCTGTTACGGGTATGGAGGCTGATGTCACTTCTCGGCTGCCCACACCGTGGAAGGGTATTTCTTAAGGAACCTGAAAAGGAAATTGGATTAGTACTGGTCTTGACGACCCGGGAGCGTGACCGCAGAGCCCAAGGGACAACTGCTTGAGGCCGGTCGCGCACGGCCTTTTTGTGGAAGGTTTTTGACGTGTTAGCTCCGTTCTTCAAGGGGCCTTACCGCCGGAGACGGAAATCCGTGGGGTGTGACATTTTTAGGGTCGACATTTTCCAAACCCACCCCTCCTTGTGGGAAGGCAGCATCGCTGTCATGCTGGTTGTCCGAGGGAAACACCTTACTGCTGTCACACCTCTCTACAGTCAGCAGTACGACTTCGCCCTCAGACCTTGAGTTGCTGCTTTTAGTCTTACCGTTCTCCAATCGACCTGCCTGGCATGGTAGAACCTGCAGGAACATATGTTCCAGCCAGTATAGCTCGGTTGGGTCATCACGATAGGCAAGCCCAACCACCGCGTCAAGGTAGCAGCTTCGGTCGGGAAACCAATGGCGCACATGGGCTCCAGTATCGTGAAGGAACAAATGGCGTATGAACCAATCGTTGGTCACCGGCTACCATGGGACTGCATCTCCTCACGATGCCTCACTGCCTTGTGGGTCAGACCTTCAGGTCGAAGGCTCGGGGAGTGGTCCCCTAAGAAAACCACCTGCTTCGGTTTGGGCACCCGGACAGTATCGCAGCTCTTACACATATCGAATGAGATTTGTGTGGCGCATATGTATGCAATGCTATCCGGTACTGGAAATGGTTGGAAGAAAGTTAGGGGCGGCCAAACCAAAACGTGTCATCAGTGCTTGAAGTCACTAACTTCTAGTCTGAGCCATGTTGGTAGATGCAGACTACTTGGTTGGGGTCCGCGTGACTATCGTAACCAATGGCTGGAGACTCTTGGTGACATGGCTCAGAATCGATCATAATGGCGTCGCTGTATATACTCCTTGTCTTCCCTTAAACTAAGAGATTGAAATCGCTTCATATCCTTTTTTCTACCAACCAATTCTTTCTTCTTGTACTATATCTCTATATCCAATCTTCCTCTTGCATATTACTACCTTTGACCTAACCACTGCTATGAATCCGGTGTTCATCTTGTTGTGCTGATGCGGTATGGCAACCTGGACCGATGCACATATATGCCTGGTCCTACGTTGTAGTTGACTGACTGACTGATGTATTTGGTGCCTCCTTGTACCAATGTTTATGTGTTAAAATAAAATAATAAAATATTTAGAATTACAGGTACAAATAATTGTTAATTGAAAGATGCTAATAAGTGCCTCATAATGCGATCGCAAATGGATTCAACGGCAAATCGGATAATTTTACTCTATTAGTATTATTAAAGTAGTTTACCGATGTCATTTGTTACAAAGTATATCCAGATGAATTTCGAAATATTTATCTGCGAAAAGTGATTACTTAAGTTATACATGTTTCATCGTAATAACCACAAAAGCTTATTAATATTTATCATGAGTAAAACTATTTTTGTTCTGAATAATGTTTGTTTTCTTGTTTCACAGCCTTTGGTCACACACAAATAGTTATAGGCTTCATTCTCTTCATAGTAAGTCCCATTTTTGTTTGTTTGTTGTTGAGAAATTCTTATTAACCCACTTTCACATTGATTTAAATCGGGTATTCTTTAAAAGACTGTATAGTGAACAATCAATCAGGTAGTAGTAATTGATATAAGGTGGCATAAATATGCGTTAGTTCAAATTGCCGTATCACATTAACATACCGAGATAAAATTAACCTAATGAATATAAGTAGAATCGAAATAGAATAGCAGTATCAATCGTGGTGAGGAAGCCTTAACTCTAAAACTTTTTAAGTTTCCTGTATTTTCCTCTTGGGATTACATACACCATATTATTATTCAACTAATTGCAAAAAATCTCATTTTCCATTTTTGAAGTTTTTTTTGAAATTCTATCTCAAAGTTGTGCGTTCTTTAGAATCCTTCGGTCCTGTTCCTGCCAGATTAATACCACGAAGGAACCAGTCAATCAACTACAACGTAGGACCAGGCACATATATGCATCGGTCCAAGCTGCCATACCTCATTACTACAGTAAAATGAACACCGAATTCACAGAACAGTTATTTCAATGGTAGTAAGGTATGAAGAGAAAAGATTGGATATAAGGATATAGTACAGAAAGAATTATTTGGTAGAAAGAAAGGTACAAAGCAATTTTAATCTCCAGGCGCTTTCTAGAGATCACTTAACTTGTGATAAAATCTGTCCTTGATTATATCCGGGCTGTAATCAGTCGTGCTCAGTGGTCTAGAGGTTAAGCGTTCGCGCGCGAGTTTCGAGTCCCGCGGATTGGACACTGGGTGCGCACTGCTGGCGAGCCTTATGCTAGAAAGAAACGGACGTCCAGGGCTTCCAGTTTTTGTCCTGGTACGGATGAGGGAGGGGAGAGTCAGCTCTCCCTCTCCAACTGCTCTCACATGGCCACACGTATTTAGCTTCTGCCAGGAAAGTCCTACTCATTGCCTTCTCGTGGCGGGGGTGTTGTTTACGAAATCGACAGTACGAAAAGCGAATGTCTGGAGCTTTAACCAGGTTGGTAGACAAGTAGGGTCCACCTAGAGGAGTTGGAAAACCCTGATTCCAAACCAATGGTGCACATGGGCTCCAGTATCCTGAAGAAACAAATGGCGTGTGAGCTAATAGTTGGTCACCGGCTACCGTGGGACTGCATCTTCCGACGTTGCTCCACTGCATTGTTGATCACACCTTTATGTCGAAGGCTCCGGGTATGGCTCCCTAAGAAAATAACCTGCTTCAGCTTGGACACTGGCAGTATCACAGCTCACACACAAATCAAGTGACTTGTGTGGCGCATATGTATTTAGCGACCCTTTGTACCAATATTCGGTGGTAGCATTTAACTTTCGATCAGTCAGTCACTTGAGATCGTTTTGGTAGGACGGAATTTCCATCGTAGGTGAGCTTCTGTTAAAAAATGATAAAAAAGAATACACATAATAAGAATAAAAAGGAGTAGACAAGTGGTTCAATATGAAATAAGAACAAATATTATAAAATATTTGTGAGTATAATTGGTGAGAATGCTAATTGAAGCGAGATTAATTTTTTCCGTCGTAAACATTCGATTTGTGTGTGGACTAGGATACTGCCAGGTTGCTCAAACCCAAACAGGTGAATTTCCTAGGAGGCCTTTGACCTAGAGGTTTAATTCACAAAGCAGTATAGCAACGTTAGGAGCTGCGGTCCCATAATAGTCGGTGAGCAAGAATATGTTTATACGTTATTTGTTTTTTCAGAATTATCATATACCTTGACTGGTTCACCTAAAATATCTATCAACCAGTGAAGCTCCCATAATACATCACCGTTGATTTTGTGTTGTACAGAAATGTAAAAGTGCGTATACTAAGGTTTATTGAAGCCTTAGGCATACGAAAATTCAAACCATTGTTGGTATTCAAAAAGAGTTTGTTCCCACCTTAAACCTACCCTAGTAATATTGACTTATTATCCAGAGTGATAAGGTATCAAATTGTTTCCACAGAATTTTCTTTATTATCCCTGTTTCCTCTTACCCTCCGTTTCTAGTCTAGTTGACCTTTTATTCTTCAAATATAAATGCTCTTAACAAGTATATGTGTGATCAGATTGTTCGAAATGTATTACGGTAATATTCCACATAGTCCTGATAATCTTCGTCTCCTTATTAAACTATCGAAAAAGAAATACATTATCTTAATCTTTCAGGAACTAAAAACCAGTTTTATCGCAGTTTCACTTATAAAGCTAAAAATTCGTCCACCATGTTGCCGCATTATCAAATACAGTTCCATTTACTCAGTTTCAGGCCACAGAGTTTCAGTATACGAGTTAGTGAAGCTGTTACGGGGATCAAACTTCAAATTGCATCATTGTAACCCTACTGTTTTAACCATTAAACTATCAGTGGGCATAAATGTGTATATAGTAATAAGAACTGAACAGAAAGCATAATAACATTAACTGTATAAATTAGTGTTATTTAATCATTTGTCTAAAGATCCAACTTGTTGTGCCTTAATCTGTCGAACAATGACGTTCAAAGGGTTTCCAAAATGAACTTGACAGATTTGTAACCGAGGGCGACTACGATTTTCAGCTCGTGAAACCACTAAATAATTGTTTTTTTCCCTAAACGTTCGATTTGTGGTCACTAAGTTCCAGCTTCAAACTGTGCTCCACCTACTTTGGTTTATGCAACCGATTAGCGTCATTAGCCTTCACACTTAGAGTGTGTCACTTCTTTAACTGTCTTGTAAATAAGTTAGTTTGAAACATTTCAAATGGAGCTTTTAGTGTTGCATCATTAGTTTATAGTGTTCAACTGTATATATTTGTGCTTATGATGTTAATCACATTTGTGTACATTTTATCGTACTGTAGATTGGCGAATGGGGAAACTTTTCATGTCATTTAGCATTTAAACGACTTCGACCAGCTGGTTCAAAAGTTCGACAGATACCTTATCCAATGGATGGTTGGTTATGTACTCGGATGTTTAATTTAGTGGCATGTCCTAATTACACTTATGAAATTATATCATGGATTGGTTTTACTATTATGACACAAACATTACCAGGTCAGTTGCTAATTTTTTGACTCTCAATATAATGTTAGTCAATCAGATTTATTTTATATTTCCAAATGTATTTGATGATGTGTTTTAAGTTACTTGCTTACGCCTGTTACTCCTCATGGAGGAGCGTAGGCCTTCGACCAGTATTCTCCATCAGACTCTGTCTTGGGCAAGCCTTTCTAGTTGCTATTGATCCTTTTCATATCTGCTTCCAATTCCCGACGCAGTGTGTTCTTCGGCCTTCCTTTTTCCCGTTTCTCTTCAAGATTCCAAGGACTTGAAGAGGAAAATAGGGTACCGATATGCTTGATGGTCTGACTAAGTGGTCACAGTTCAAAAATAACAGGTGCTTAGGATCGGTCAGTCTCTCTGTGAATAATTTTAAAATATCTTAACCTCGTACTCCGAAAGGCCATTCTGTGGGCGGTGGAAATCTGTAGGACATGAGGATATGTTCTAATTTCAGATTCGACCTTTTATAACCCTTTCTGTTATGGGAAGGTAACATCCCTATTGATACTGATTTTCTCATGAACGCAAGTTACTTCCATCTCGCCCCTGTACAATTAGGAATACAAATTTGTTCCTGGATTGAGTTTGTTGTTTTTAATCATACTATCATCCAGCTGACCTACCTGGTATAGTAAGACTTGAAAGAATAGATGTTCCAATCGATATAGTTCGATTGAGTCTTCATGATATCAAGACATTCGATACCTTTGAATCAAACCTTAGTCATCAGTGAATACACAATTATTGTACACTTTGTTTAGTTACTAACAAGGTTTAATCATTCTACATATCAAAATATTTTTGTTGTTGTTGAAGAATCCCCAAACACTTTAAATTGTTAATTTTCTCATTTATTTTAGCTCTTATATTTACTATTTGTGGATTTCGTCAAATGAGTGTATGGGCTATTAATAAATTGAAAGCGTATCGTCTTGAATTTACAGATTTTCCAAAAAATCGAAAAGCAATTGTACCATTTATTCTTTAATTTCTTTATTACATAATCATTCTATGCATCATTAATATCACTATGATTGTTATTTAACTTTTAATATTCATGGTGATCTCTGTTTTTATTTATTTATTTGAACACATAAATATTGGTACAAGAGGGCACAAAATATATATGCACCACACTTTTGTATGTGGGCTGTAATACTGCCCGGGTGCCCAGACCGAAACAGGTGGTCTTCTTAGGGGGCCACACCCCGAGCCTTTGACCTAAAGGAATCCGTTTAAAGCGCCGGACATTTGCTTTTTCGTCCTCTCATTTTCGTAGACAACACCCCCACCACGAGAAGGCAGTGAGTAGGACTTCCCTGACAGAGGCTTTATACGCATGGCCATGTGAGAGCATTTCGAGGGGGAGAGCGGACTCTGCCCACTCTCAGCCGTACCAGGAGATTTGGGGGCCCACAGTTATATAATATACTCTTGTGGGCCAGGGTAATTTTACATTGGTTTTCAGGAAAACCAAACACCATCCGGATTTTCACGTGACAACCCAAACATTACAGCTCAACCCCGTTTAACAGGAGAACCAGGCACCGTATAGGCTTTAACGCTACAATCTGAATAGTACAGCTCAATCCTGTGGCGCAACCACACAGGTACCAAGCACCCTGGTGGACCAGAAAAAAATGAGCACAAATATGTATATGTCATTCTGATGTATATTTTTCTATAAAATGTAAGACAAGGAAATACATTTCGTTTCTATACTTTCACCTAGATTAATCAACGAAAAGAAAACGTATTCGTATGAAAGATTTATTGGGAGTGTTTAACTTTCATAGTGTAATAGATCATGGATTGATTTTAGTTAGACAGCTATATTGAAAACCAGAAAGCATTGAATAGACTGTTCTCTCTTGTTGGTAGTACGTACTTATCCATGACCTCATATTGCTATCTAGCTCTTTCTAGTTTTCAATAGTTGTCTAACTAAACGGCAGTCCATCATGTAGATTCTGGGAAAGTAGTTATAGGGGGTCTCCAATTAGTTGCCAGTGGGAAAGTTAACAAGTAGGTAATGGTATTGTGTCAAAGATTTCGTAAACAGTGAATAACTGGCTAAAAGAAAACTATTGTGGATCATGCTCGGAAAGTGTTAGCTTGAGATATTTTTCGTCAGAAAGGTATGCACCAACTTGACTACTGTTGTCTCTGCTTATCTTTACACGTGGTTTTAAGAAGTTGGTCTACTTCTAATCCACCAATTCACACTCGACTGTAAAGATCAAAAGATATTGTACGACAAATAATCATTCTTCTTGACGTATTTATATATATTCGCCGAACTTCTTCCGCGATAATAAAATTGCTCCCCCCATTAATAACAGGATAAAGACTTCCACTTAAAGGAGAACTCATCGTTGCTAAACTAGCTTATTTCTGTTTCACAAGTAACATGTTATCATCAACTGTCCACACCAATTTGGGTGTACGCGCAAAGACGTATCTCAATAAATTATATGTGAGGAAATTATTCACACTAAGAAATTCAGAAAACAAAACGGTGAATAAATATTCCTCTTCAATCAGCTGCTCTTCATTGTGTTTCTACAATTAAGTGTCCAGTTTATACTATTACAGTAACTTAACATTATCATTAGAAGGCGTAGGTTGAAATTTTTGTCGGTTAAGTTTTATCGAAGTCTCTCTAGAAACTATTGTTATACAGAATCCTGTATCTACTCGCAGCTTAACCGGTTTCCATTAAAGTAAACAGTTACGTGTTTTCTGTTCAACGAGAGTTGAGTACCCTGTTTGGCTAGAACAACATTAGAATTACGTGGAATTTCTAGTGAGATTTTCCTTACGAAGCTCATGCTGAAAGTCAGCAGTTGTTTGCTTAATTTTACTACACACATGGAAGACTTTCTCAATACATCAACTCCTGCATGTGCACAGTTACTCTCTATCAAATGTGTATCGTGCTTCAAATCCACCATCCCCCCAACATTGTACAGTGATACTGGGATCTACATCGTTCCTCTCTGAAATATGTGTTCTGAAATCTATACATAAAAATGGATGATCGTTCCCCAAATATACGTGTCAGGTACTACTGTTTCCATGACGGTTAGGTCACCTGGCTTCTTCGGAAGAATAAAAATTACGAAACTTTTAATGTTCAGAAACCTCACGTTTTCGCAATAATCTGTTCTCAGCCTTCATCCCACTTTTTACAATCATTCATAAATGAATCCTCATGATGCTTAAACCATGCATCAAAAGTTATTCCACCTTCTCGATTAAACATAAATTTACTTATTGAATTTGCAATGGTATCCAAAGTCGTAGTCGAACTGGACACAAAGATCATTGAAGATGTCGACATATTCTTGACCAACAATTCAATCAGATCATTTTACTGTTGCTATAAGGATTGCAGACTATTCATTTTATTGATTAAAAAATCCACTTTAACTAGATAAACGAACGTAGATCCGTCACTAAACAAACAACATACTAAAGTACTTGGGACGAACGACTTATCTACATATACGGCTCACTAGTTATATACTAGATACCAGCCAGGTTTAATATATAAGGAACCCACACAACTCAAATGAAGAACATGCAATACCTCTGACTAGTACGTATATTAGCCAACATTAAAGTAAATATAAGGTGTAGGGGAACATATATGGTACATCAAATATCTGTGAGACTATATACCAATCTGTCTAGGATATTAACCAGTAACTATTTCGTCTCACCCATACAATACAAATCTAAGTCATCAGTATTATCACTGTTCAACAAGAAATCTCACTAATCTATTAGTCTTTCAATTAATATTTGAGTTTAGCAAGTATCAGAAGTGTACTTCTATATTTGTCAAATTAAGAATGACAACTACAACTCTAGTTGACATTTCGACCAGTCAACAACACCAGTGAAATCGTTTTAATGTCATAACATCGTATAATCAACACACCGTGATCAATATATAACCGCCTTTAATAATAAACGATGTGTATTTGCTGAAACATGCACAGAGAAGCTCAGCTACAACGTCGTGTATTTAAAATTTTCGATTTTTACTCTACAGAAAAACATAAAACTGATCAGACGGGTATGTAGAAATCAACTAAGTAGTATAAAGTTACTTAAAGCTTCTGACTTTCATATATTTAGTACATTATTCGGTAAAAGTATGACAAGTTCGAATCCCGAGAGCGGGATCGTGGATACGCATTACTAAGGAGACCCAAACTAGAACGAAACGGCCGTCCAATACTTCCAGATTTTCCATGGTGAAACAGCTTTAAATGATTCATGAATTCAACCAGTAAATTACTATAATATTCATAAAAACCCCTGTCTGATAGATGCATAATATGCTGACGACCTTGGGAGACTTCTCAGACAACTAGGAAACTTTGAATATTTATCAAACAACTAACTATAAATGGCGATAAAATGAGAGTAATGTAACAGTGTTGGTTCAAATAATCAATCAAAAGGAGAAACGTCATTTCCATATATTAAGAGTTCGGATGGTATTTTAACATACAAAACGCCTAAACAGAAGGTATGTCTTGTCGTTTAGGTTAAGAATCATTTTAAATTTACAATTTCGGTTATTGATTCTGGGCATTTCAAGGATTAATTATCGTCATCTTAATAACAGTATACAAGTTATCTATCAGTATACTTTACGATTCAAGCTAAGTATATACGGAGATATCTTTGTTCTATTTGGTTAACTCATAGCTATCAAGATGTTAGAATTTCATTTATCGCATTGACGAACGTTGAACTAAAAGGTGTTGAGACGGCTTCCGAAAACTACAACGAAGTCGAAGAGTTCCCATTTAATCAGAACGTGATGGAGCTTTCTAGGATATCAACGTGGCATGTTACCATTAGCATTACATGCCTCTTCATGGGTTGACTGGATTATGACGTTTTTATAACAAACGCTAATACCTATAAATACGCATGATTTCCCGTACATTTTGATTCTTACCGAACAAACACTTCTCCAGCTTCTGTATTCTGACTTTTTTGCGACTGTAGGTTTCTATACGTTTGAGTGTTGTAGTTATATTACGGTATTCTGTGTTAATCAAGTAACGAACATAGCAAAATGAAGCAGTTTTTCAATTCTCTTTCCTTTCAATGTTATTTCATGATAAGATTAATTCTTACTTACTTACGTCTGTTACCCCCAGTGTAGCATAGGCCACCGACCAGCATTCTCCAACCCCACTCTGTTCTGGGCCTTCCTTTTCAGTTCTATCCAATTTTTCTCATGTCTGTCTCCATTTCTCGACGTAATGTGTTCTATGTTCTTCCTCTTTTCTTTTGACCTTGAAGATTTCATGTGAGGGTTTGCCTTGCAACGCATTTGGGAACTTTCCTCAATGTGTGTCCTAACCCTAACTCTGCCTGGAGCCCCTCTGGAGATACTACCGGTTCCAAGCCCAGATAAAAGAGAGTTGAGTATGGAGTTAGCGACCCCATCCCGTAGAAAACTAACTTGCTAGAAGAAATGCTAACTACAAATTAATTCTATATACAATCAAATGCTTGTATTCATTTATTATATTCATGACCTACATTATCTTAATATATCAGATATTGATTCCATTTAAGAATGTACTAATTACTCTATGCAAAATATTCAGTACTATGCATAGAAATCCATTTATTTAAACAATAAAACAAAAGAAGAATATTTCTATTTGAAATGAATGTAATACACATTATTATAGTGGATAATGAACATTGAAAAGTCAAATATACACAATGTGTTCAATGTACAATGGTCGCATATACAGACACGTACACACACACACACACGCATGCACACAGTTTTTTTTCTCAAAATAAATCTCATTTCAGAATGATAAACTACTGTACACAAACAATAGTGTAATAATAATAAAAGAATAATGTATACATGATGTCAATTATCAACTGTCCTCATCATCATCATCATCATCGGCCTTCTTTAAACTACCAAATACCGCCAATGGAACAGGTTGATTTTCAATATCAATATCTAAATGTATAGTATGATAAATAAATAAATAGTAAATCTTTTTCTTTTTTTGATAATGAATATAACAGTCAGTCAGTCATTAACAACGTAGAACTCCGTATGTACGTACATCAGTCCGAGTTGCCATACCACATTAGCACAGAGATGCAGTGGTCAATTAAAATCGTGTAGTGGTAGAGGTAGTACAGGAAGATTAGGGTTCGGAGATGTTATTTAAAGAGTATAATACAGTGAAATAAATTTGCGAAGAGAAAAGAGACAAGGAGGAATCATTAGATTAAAATTTGGGAGAACACAAAGAGTGTATGCACCTGCGCCATTGCAAACGATTTTGAGCCATGAATGAATGAATATAACAACATGATAATCTTGTTTGAATATTGTTGAGAATGTTAGATCCCCTGGAGAACTCACTTGGCAACTATTTTATTTTTGTAATTTTATTTTAAACATTTGAATCCCCTTGTTTTCATGCCAAAAAAACGCTCATTTTCACCTTCACGTTGTATTACTCACTTGGGAGGATCTTAAATGCTATTGGTTTGTTGTATCTTTTAGTATGTGATTTTATAACACATCTAAGGGACAATTTTATGCTGTATATGTATACATTTGATTTGTGCTTCTGGCTACTTGCGGAATATATTTCCGCATTTCGAATTTGGACTTTACTCTCTATTTAGCGGGGCTGAGGCGCATCAGAATAGGTAGCTTCTTGGTCATTAGTCACAGAGACTTTTTTCTGTTCTCAGACTAGGCGAACTTGTAATCGTTTCAAACATAGCAAATATTTAGTGGTAAATAAACATAAAAATCTATTCGTTGAGTCAGCTACAACGTAGGACCAGGCACATCTTTGCATCGATCCAAGTTGCCATACCTCATTAGCTAGCACAACAAGATGAACACCGGATTCATAGGATTAGTTAAGTCAATGGTGGTAATATACAAAAGAAATATCGCATATAAGCATATAATACAGGAAGAAAGAATTAGTTGGTAGAAAGAAAGATATAAAACAACTTTAATCCCATAGGTTAACGAAAGATAGAGAGTATATACATCTACACCATTGTGATCGATTCTCAGCCATGTCACGCGGACCCCAACCAAGTAGTCTGCATCTCCCAACATGGTTCAGACTAGAATTTAGTGACTTCAATGACTGATGCCACGTTTTGGTTTGACCACCCCTAACTTTCATCCAACCGTCTCTTTCATTAATTGTAATGGAGAAATTTAATAAGCAGTTAGGACCAGTCGACATGAAACCTTTAATTCAGATATAAATAAACAACACAGTTCAGGCATGAAATTCCGTCCATCAGTAGCCACTTCCTTTGTCTAGAAGATAATGAGTGAAATAAGACGTGGGATCTTTTTGGTTAGAGCATGAATTCTACCGAGATTCCGAATATATATATATATATATATATATATATATATATATATATATATATATATATATATATATATATATATATACACGTTAATGAGGAGTGTCAACTAACATGAGATCAATGATTTCTTTGCAATTACTTCTAATAAATTACCACAAATATCTAAAATTCATTTATTCAACAATTGATTTAAATAACGAGCTTACCATCTGGATGATCTTTTCTTCGTCGTTTACTAGATACTCTACATTCAATATTATCTTCATTTATTGTTTCTTTTAATTCTTGTTCTCCCATTGAATCATCATCGGTCTCCTCTTCCTCTTCTCCTTCATCAACATTGATATCAATCTCTTCAATGTTAGCACTAGCTTTTTGTTGTTTATCATCTTTTTCATTCATTAAACCTAATTGTTTTATACCAGCTGATTGAAATTGTACCATAGGACGACCACAAGTTAAACTACTTTTGGTACTTATAATATTAATTTCTGTTTGTGATTTATCTAATTTTTGCATTTCATCTTTTGGTGCTATATACACACAAATATTGATTGATTATTTCAAAAGAAAAAAAAAGAATAATGATAATGGAATGAAAGTCAATAGTTAAGGAATTTTATCAAGATGATCATAACCGGTATGCATTATATGATACTATATGGATAGAATAATGATTATCCTTAAGAAGACAGATTTGAACAGATTGTAATAACAACAGAGAAGATTCACTCAATTCATGACACTCTCTATATTAATGTAGTGAACAAGAACACCAATGAGGACAATCGAATGTATTTAACACAGCATTACAGGACTTATTAATAAAATCTAACAATCAAATAATAAGCACGTAATTTGCAAAATGTTCATCGATTGTCTCAAAATGACTTAGACTTTATTATTCTTGCATTTTCATACAAATTACATTCTGTTTCCATTATTTACTGTTCCATCCTCTTATCTCTGCTCCCAGACCTTCTGTTCACGACTAACATCATATACTACTTATGTCAATATAAGTAGCACATACCACATTAGTTCATCAACAGCTACAAAACAATGCAGCATCTAGTCCGAAAGAATAGTACAATAATACAGAGTAGTGGAAGTCAACAAAAAATGATGAGGAGTATAAAGTATACGGTTCATGTATCTGTTATATCCCGATGAGAGTAATGAATGGTAACTGTGGGAATCTATTTCTGGACCAATAATTATGAGTATATTTTTATTGTATAATTGTTAAGTAACTAAACTATTCATATTCATGTTCTTCTTATTATAAACTTTATTTTGACCTACAGTCTGTTATTATACGATTTACTAGACTTGAGTTATACCCAGTCTATCTATTACTATCTCCCACATTCATAGCCACTTCTGGCTAATTCTTGTACAAACGTTGTTTCCCATTTTATGGTATGATGTGGTCTGTTTGGTTTGTACGTTTAAAATACATGATTCATAGCAGAGTCTGAGATTGATGTTCTGGACTCTAACAGGTAGGGTTAGGCAGGAAGAAGGACCGATAAGAAATCTAAATTACTCGTACGGGTTCATTGACCCAGTTGATAAGTCACTATTCTCTATTTGGCCGTATCACTAGGTTATACATTAACAGGGCACAAAACCACAAGTTAAAACAGTATCTATGACTGATACTTTATTATTATTATTATTAACGGCTTTATTCAGTATAACAATAAGATAGTAGGACAGCATTTCCAAGATATTTGATGATTTCATATTTCTAGTTTATTTATTCCACGAAAGCTAACAAGTTGAACATTAATTTGTTAATATTTCAATACAGAAAAAATTAAGTTAATTCATGAATTGAAATATTCCACAGACATGTACATATATTATAGAGTCATTTTACATGGAGTTTTGTTCTCTCATCTAAAGCGTTTGGTCATGGTGTTTTCATTGTTCTTCCGAACAATATCACCGGTATAAAGCTCCACGATCAACTATCCAGCTTAGAGAACAAAACTCTACTTAAATCATCACACCTGAGCCACTAATCTTCTCCATCATTTCAAATATTGTAAGTAGAAAAACGAATCAATTGAATTATTATTATTATTATTTAAACACATAAACATTGGTACAAGAGGACACCAATTAGATATGCACTACATAAATCATTCGATTTATGTAAGTGCTGTAATACTGCCCGGGCTTCCAGACCGAAGCATGTGGTTTTCTAAGGGGGCCAAACTCGGAGCCTTCGACATAAAGGTCTGATCCACAAGGCAGTGGAGCAACGTAAGGATATGCAATTCCATCGTAGCTAGTGACCAACAATTAGTTCATACGTCATTTCTTCCTTTACGATACTGGAGCCCATGTGTACCATTGGTTTGGAATTGTGGTTTTTCAACTCCCCTAGATGGATCCTCCATATCCACCAACCCGGTTTAAGCCCTCGATATTTGCGTCTCATCCTCTCAATTTCATATACAACACCGGTACCGCGAGAAGGCAGTGAGTAGGACTTCCCTGTCAGTGGTTGTATATGCGTGTCTATGTGAGAACATTTGGAGTGAAAGAGCTGACTCTTCCCACTCTTGGCCGTATCAGGGCATTTGGAGGGATAAAGTATTCATGCATATAGTATTATCTTAATCAGGATTAATAAAATAAACTTATATTCACTATATACAAAGAGTGCAAATATGCAAGTAAGCTGAAGTTTGTATTCTGAAATTATAGGATATAAATTATGCTATTAGAATATTAGATGTGTCAAGTTTACAAAACTAGTAAACTTTATTAGACTTTCTAAAGATCTAAAAAGTGCTCTGTATGATAACAAATACACTAATCTAGTAAACAATAACCAAATAGAGATTTGATTTTAAGCAGATGAAGGTAAACAACAGGAAGCTTTGTAGTAGTAACATCATGCTTCCAGGTTTTTCACGGTGGTCTAGCTATAATTGACTCATAAACTCAACTATAAAATTACCAAAATCTCTACAAAATCCATTTCTAAAAGAACCAATGTATAAGATGTACTGCTGAATTAATCCTCTATGAAATATCTTGAAATAAAAAGAAAACATAAATTATTTACCATTTGTTATTGGATTTTCTTCATTCAATTGTAATTGACTTGCAACAAAACTAACACGTGTATTATAAGTTGCTTGTACACTACGTCGAATTCGTAACATTTCACGTAGAGTATCTTCATTACCATGTGTTACTTCAAATTCTTTCCATATTTGCCAAAATTGTGTTTCAGTCTATATGAAGAAAAATGAGGGAAATAATTATGAGCAACGTGGTAGAAATGTTGATTTATGAATTTCTTTTTTACCAGAGAAGAGGTCAGAGAACATATAAATTGAAAACATGCAGTCATACTCGTAAAGTATCTTTGTGGATAGTATTGACTAAAGCAAATTGATACAGTAACTGTATCATTAAATGGTTTACACAGAAATGATTTATCTGTAAACAGTTTCTATCATAAAATACTCAAATATCTATTCATTACAGGATCCGGAAAATATAAGTTTAACAAGTTTTGTAACTCTTTTCTTTCAGTCTTCCATGAACTGAATCTATTTGTAAACGGGTATTATTGTCTAATTACTTATTTATCTTGATATTCTTCTACACAATAAGACCTATTTACACGATGCCAACATTATTTTAAGATATAACACCATGAATGAAGCGGCTTACACTTCAAACCTCAGTGATCTGAGACTTTCTACTACATTTGACTATTCCATAGACAGTGTTTCATGAAAGTACGTGAGTTTACAGAAATAAATATGTGAATTTAAATAAAAGATATTTCAAATGCTTTAAGAAGTCAAGGTTTAGCATGGCATACATTCATTTATACATCAATCGAAAACATTATTATGTCAGTTTCACAATCGCTTGGTAGTTTCATGAAGAAGAATTGTAGTTACGTACATGTACACTTTTCAAATTGTTAACTTTGTCAACAAAAAGTATCAAAGTCCTCATAATCAAGAAAATAGACCATTAATGCAGTTTTATCATAAAAATAAACAATAAATGGTCTTAAACTACTTATAAAATAATCAGTAGCATGTTAATCATATGAATATTTTGTACTGTATTTACTCGAGGATCACACATTTGTGCACAATAAGCATAAACAGCTCGTGCTCGATCGATTTCACCTAATTTTCTTTCAAGATCAGCAAATCTTAAACACATTTTACGCGAATGTTCTTCAGGTAAACGTTCTATTGCTTGTTCATACGCTGAACGTGTATGCGTAACACCATGAAGATCGGCAATACGTTGAATATAGATATTGAACATCTGTAAAGAATTTTCAAAAGAACAATACAAAAATTATGTTACAACTGTCAAGGAATGCTTGGATTAGAAAAGATACTTTTTAATATGAACTACCACTAACTGAGGAACCACTTAAAACAATGATGTGAAACTACACAGTAGTGAGTAAACAACCGAACCAATTTGGAATTGAAACCAGTGTCGTTTACGATATGAAAATTTATAACAATGTTGGAATTTAATAGTCTATACTTCTAACTTCATGCAACTCACAATATAGCACGATTGTGATCTATATCTTTCAGTGGCAATCGTCTCAATATCTCTTACTTAGTGGAGAAATGGTTGACATTATAGTTCTTGCTTTCGCATTAAAACCTCCGGTTTCACCAGAATCCGTTTAGTTATTCAGTAACTAAGGGCAAAGGTTCACATAGTCAGATTTCAGTCATATATATTTTGTGATTGTTAGTGAAGCGGCGCAGATCCGAGAAAAACCCAGATAAAGTACAGTTTAAGCATGCACTTAAATTTTAACCTTGATGTTAGAGTTGCAAGAACTTGTAGATAAGTAGTCAAATCTTTTGTGCAACCATAGGTAGACATGGTTAGAAAGTCCCAAAATGAAACTGATTGAATTATTTTGACTACTAGTTAGTCTCCAATGAACTATTTAACATCAATTTGTAATGAAAATCATTGACAAAATTTATTAAAATCAATTCGCAATCCCGTAAATTACAAAAGCGGATGTCCGACGCTTTAACCTGATTCCAAACCAATGATGCACATTGGCTCCAGTATCCTAAAGGAACAAATGGTGTATGAACCAATCGTTGGTCACTGGCTACCATGCGACTGCATCTCCTCACGATACTCCACTGCTTTGTGGGTCAGATTTTAAGGTCAAAGGCTCAGGGTGTGGCCTCCTAAGAAAACCACCTGCTTCGGTTCGGGCAACTGGGCAGTATCCCAGCCCTCACACAAATCGAATGATTTATGTGGCGCATATATATTTGGTGCCGCCTTGTCCCAATGTTTATGTGTTTAAATAAATAAATAAATTACAAGATACTGTGATATTTATGATTGACAGTTTCATCACAAAGGGATTCACCTCAAATCTTTCTTCTGGAAGAACAGCTTCTGTAGCTCGTTCATAAATACGAATAGCACGACGTGCAAGTCCATGTTGTTCTTCAAGTCGAGCATACAATAAATGTAACGCTGAAAAACATACATCCATAGATAAATAAATACATTTTTTTTCAAGAAAGTCATCAGACAGAATTATAACCATAGATACAACATATAACCTGAACAAAATATTACCAGTTACTAATGAAAAAATTCAAAAGAATTCCGTCTTATCCATGACTTAATGGTAAGATCGGATCCATCCAATTTTATCCAACACTTATTAACACGCCTTTTACCCGCCGTGTAGGAGTATAGACCGGCCCACCAGTATTATACATTAAAGTCTGTCTTGGGCAATCCTTTCCAGTTGCTATTCATTCTTTTGATGTCTGCTTCCAATCTCCGAAACACTGCGTTCTTTGACCTTTCTTTTTTCCGTTTTCCTCCAGGATTACAAGCTAGCGCTTGCCACATGATGCAACTCGGTGACTTCCACTTCCAGTGTGCAGAGTATCTGCGCTTATGTATATCCTATGAGAGTCAGATCGGTTGGATCTATGTCTTTCTGGTATATACACGACGTATATCTACATAAAAACAGAAACTATTAAGGGGACTGGATTCACGTCTATACATGTGCTTTGGAGTGCATGGTTCCCCTGACCTGCGTGTGTATGTAACGTGTAAAATTCTTCCACTGGGATTTAAATACTAACAAGTAGTAGGTACCGATGAATGGAAATGGAAACCGACTATGCTTGTGTTTATGCCTAATTTTAAAATTTTGCCAAAATGCTCATACATTTTCTAATTTATTCATCACAAATACTAATAGTCATTGGCGAATCTCCCAAGTGTTTTATCATTTTGGCTGATTTCTTAATCACGTTGAGGGATACTTCGGATACACTTTGACCGATACTAAATTGGCTTATTGTATGATATCTAGCATACATGGACATTTTTTGTCAATTTAATGTGCAATAATAGAGGGTAATTTTCATTAAAGATTTGAAATCGATTATCTGAAGCAATATGTAACTATCTGAAATGAATATATCCAGTGTAGTGTAGTGTAGTGTAAACCCAACACCTTGGAAGGTTAGGCTATGAAGTGAAATCGGTAATGAACGGAAATATAGGCCAAAAAGCAAGAAACAACACAATTACTGAACAATGAAAATATTATGGACAACCTCAGTTAACATTATGCTCGAACAACAGTCCCAATCAATCATGAGTTTAATTCACAATGGAGTTATGTACCATTATCTAACAACGAACACTCTGTAATGTCAATTATATTTATTTATTTATTTTATTTTAACACATAGATATTGGTACAAAGAGGCACCAAATACATATGCGCCACAAAAATCTCATTCGATATATGTGAGGGCTGTGATACTGCCCGGATGCCCAAACCGAATCAGGGTCAATTATAAAACTATAATAGTTCATTTTTAAAGACTAGTAGTTTATGCATTAAGTAAACAGAGACAGATTACATATACAATAATAATAATAATAATAATAATAATAATAATAATAATAATAATAATAATAATAATAATAATAATAATAATAATAATAATAATAATATGGATGAAATTTAGAGTTCACTTTCATACCTTTAGCATATTTCGGTGGACATTTCTCTAGACATTGTTCAAATAAATCACGAGCACGTTCCAATTTATTTCCACCCTATATATATATAATGATAATGATGATGAATACAATGATTTAGAGTTATTACCGGTAATTAAATGTGAATAAATGAACAATAAAAAATGTTTATCAATAAGAATTCTGTCATTCTTTTTGCATATTTAAAAGTGTTAGGAAGTCAGTGTCATAGATTAACCTCTGGTCTGAGTCATATTGGTAGATGTAGACTACTTGGTTGGAGACTCTAAGTAACATGGCTCAGAATCGATCACTCTCGCGTAAGTAATATAGACTCGTTGTCTTCCCTTAAACCGTGAGATTAAAATTGCTTTATATCTTTCTTTCTACGAACTAACTCTATCTCCTGGTATCATATCTTTATATGAAATCTCTTTTTTACTACCATTGAAGTAACTGCTTCTGTGAATTCGGTGTTTATCTTGTTGTAATGAGTTATGTCAACTTGAACCAATGCATATATGTACATAGTTCTACGTTGTTGGTGACTGACTGAATGTCATACACAATGTAAAATCTGAAGCAAATATTGTAGAGCATTAGATCAGGACAAGGAGTGAGAAACTTTAAGAAAACACTGACCGAAGCAAGAAATGTTAACAAAAGTCACTAATCATAGCTTACAATGATCTTATAAAAGTTAAGCACAAATTCTGGATCTTAGCACAATATAATTAATATCCTTATAGACTGATATTATTTCTTAATTTTAGTTGTATATACCCCTGTTTTTCTAACCTATTCTAAATCTTTTTATAATGTAATAAAGATAGAATAGAAAGGTGGTTAGAGATAAGTATTGCACGAGTAAAATTGTTTTCAAGTACAGTTCACTTGTGATAGAACTAATAAGTGAGTAATCCTTAAGAAGAGAACAGAACTTTTCAGTACAAACATATAATAAATATCAAACTATGGAAGCTAAGTTTCTTTTTGAAGATAAATGTGTTTATTTTATTATTATTTGAACATATAGATATTGATACAAAGGGGAACCGAATAAATATGCGCCACACAATTTACTTGATTTGTGTGTGGGTGATGATACTACCCAGGTACCCAGACCGGGACAGGTGGTTTTCTTAGGGAGATACACTCGGAGCATTTGACTCAAAGGTCTAATACACAAGGTAGTGGAGCAATGTCAGGAGATGCAGTTACACGGTAGTCGGTGACCAACAATTGGTTCATACGCCATTTATTTCTTCAGGACACTGGAGCCCATGTGCACCAATGATTTGGAGTCTAGGTTTCCCAACTCCCCTAAGTCGACCCTCCATATACAGACCAACTTGAACGTTCACTTTTCATTCTCTCAATTCCGTAAACAACACTATTGCCGCGAGGAGGCAGTGAATAGAAAATTTCTGTCAGTGGTTGTATACACGTGGCTATGTGGGAGCATTTGGAGAGGGAGGATGAACTCTCCCCATCGTCGGCCATACCAGGGCATTTGGTTTTATACTCGTCCATTTGACTGCAGGATTGTTGTTGTTACATATTTCTCTGCCCCCAAAATTATTGTCTACTAATCATTAGCCTCATTATTTTTAATTTGTACTGTTAATGTTTTATTTAGGCATAGTAATAATCAACGACCTCATAGTTCTCTTCAGTGATATTACCCTAATTAGTCTTTCTACATAACAAGGACCTTCCATTTTAATACACATGTTCTTATAATCATCTGAGGATATCAAGATGATTTTCCACAGTAATTTTCATATTAACTAGACAAATTATTATAACCCCTCCCTTTACAAAAGGTCCTAGTTAGTTGTTGTTTAATATGACGATTAACGTGTGAACACTACAAGGAAGTTGCACACTGAAATGAGACATTTTATCCTTGGCTTTTACTAATTCTTTAGTTGTTCATATATATCTACTAAACACAGCAAATACTTTTTACATTATATTGATGTACTAATGCAAAAAACTTACGTAACGTTCAATAAACTTAGACAAATAAGTAGCCCATATATCGTAAACATTTGGCCAACGAAATAATGCAACACCTTTTTCATATGCCTTTAAGAAAACAAAAACATGTAAAAGGAAAACAAACATTGTTTGCATATATAAAATATAACAAAACATAAGTTAAATAGATAGGTTGCATGCTAACAATCGATATATTTCGTCCTATATGGAACTCGTCACTTGGATGTGTACCTTCATCCCAGGTGTTGACAGTTCATATTAAGACTCGAATATCAAGTACCTTTTACTTGTGTAAATTTCAACAAAAACTGATTAGTAATTCTCAATACTGAATATCAACAAACGAAATAACTCAACAACCTTACTAATAATTACAATAGGACAAATCATATCATTATCATTGGTGATGTGATGAACAGAAAACTTCATTTATCATTTATATACCAATAGGTTATTTATCTGACTGGCCATACTTTCATAATTAAATATTTTGTATATAAGTTAAGAGTCTCAGCGTTTTTTCTAGATAATATTTGAGTTCGCTTTCAGCCTTCAAACTTTCTCTTAGTTAGAAGTTAGAGAATACACCAATCCTGACCCTGGGGGGTCATAATTGACCATACGGTTATGACTAAGGTAGAAAGTTTGTATAAATAGTTCAAAGGTATTTTTCATCGTAGATTGAAGTCATTTCAAGAATTACTGATAACGTAGCTACTATGATGACATGGTAGTCAGTTTTCCAAGTCGTCGTGAATCAGACAAGGTATATTGACTGAAAGGCATATTTCTTTGAGTCTTAACATGTTAGCCATGCTAGTTGGAGAGCGGTAAGTCTATAAGTAGCGAACCCATAGTTCAAGGGGAAGGTTATATTACAGACTATACAGGAGTGTGACGGTAATGAGATTTCTCTCAGATAACCGGCACTCGAAGCAATACTTTCTCCCCATATCAGAGGGAAGGAATTAGAAAAGGTCAACCCTGAAAATAGAGTATCTCACTTTGCCCCACGAGTGTCCGTCTCCGATGGTAAGATTTTAAAAGTACAGAACTAACACATCTATAGCTACTGACAAAAATGCCGTGTGTGACCGGCCTCAAGTAGCCGACCTTGGGACACTGTATTCATGCTCTCAAATCATCAAAAACTACCCCCTAACCCAGTTTTTTCAGCTCCATCAAGTATCGTTTAACGCTGTGGGCAACCGGGACGTAACAACCACCTTTATAACCATAACAGCACTTTAACAGTAGACAAGTACCCCCTATTCTAATTGCACTTACCATTACTGCCTACATTCATCGTTCAACCTACCAAATTCTATATGGGATTAAACTCAAGTGCTGGAAGTACAAAGAAGTTCAACCTGAAAGTCAGCGAGAGATATAATATTATTTAAACATTCTTACTGAACAAAAAAATCAACTATGAAGATGTATTATGCAAACAGAGATGGTTTAATTTTAGAACTAATTAAAGTATCCGACTATTCACATCAAAAAATTTGTTGAATAAGGTGTCAAACTATGACCAAATTATCTTAAGTTCAATGCTTTAATCATTAAATTATCAAGTAAATTTGTTATGCAAACATAGTTTAACAATTCGACCTCATAAACCATTTCACCTGCCACGAATTAAAAAGTCAAATAGTATCTAATATCCAGTAGATAAATGTGCAAAACAAGAATACTTGATCACTAGTAAGAGTATACCAATGTGTTAGAAGTTAGAAACCCCTCAACATTTAATTAAATAAATAGAAAACTACAACCTTTCTCACTTCAACTAATTCATTTAAGAAAACCGATAAGTAAGACACAAACTCTCAAACACAGAAAAATGTAGTTTAAATTGGAGTCCACATACAAAGTTTGTATCTATGCTAGATGGATTATTTGTTATTTACCGAATTAAGTAAGTTCATCAGTTTTACGCATGAAACTAAACATACTCAAGTATGTTGGTTTGTTTGAAGCAATCCGTAGAAAGACTTGTTTCACATAGGTTCCATGTTAGCTAGCATTCGTTTGTAGCAAGATGTACCCACAATTTCAAAGAAGTTGATACAGTTCGTGTGATTGAAACCCATTTCGATCAGTTTCACAGCCTGAGATATTATGACTGAGTTATTTAGGCTACAGCTGATCTTCATCATGATTGATACATGCATCAATCAGTCAACAAAAGTACCAATAATAACCAAGTATGCACAATTTAGAAAAACACTATCCAACTATAGTGGAACAATATACCAATCCGACTAATCATAGATATAAACAATGTGGTTAAAAAAAGTGAAACACAAAATCATTATGAATATTTTCAACTAACTTTAAAAGCATCTTCAAAATAATTTAATTCTTCCAGGAATAATGCATAATTCATAATAATTTGAGGAGTTGCTATACGTAGATCAATCATTCGATCATAAGCAGCCTATGAGTATTACAATAAAGAGAACAATTAAATAATGATTATGCTAATTAAATATTCTTCCTATGAAAAAACGGGTTTCATTTGTTGTAGTAAACAGAAATGTTTTTTAAGGCGTTGATTGGATGTAGTCGATGAAAAACCCCGGACCTCGGTTTCACGCCTTTTTGCACTATTCATGTGTATAAAGTCCGAAACGTCCAGAGAGCATCAGTTCCCTCAAGATTACAGGTTTACCTAGATTACGAGTGCTGAATGGTATGAAACCTAGGTTCAGGATTTTCTGACGACTACCTCCAATCAACAACTTATATCTCAACATAATGGATGTAATCCCGAGTCACTTAAACTAGTGGTCAAATTGCAAGTTGACCGATAGGGTTCGATTAGGGCTAAGACGGAGTTGAAATAAATAACATTGGTCACCATTCAATGACTAATCGATTGCAAACAAGCATATATATTTCACAACATCTAATGTTTATTATTTGTGTAATCCAACTCGGATAATATGGAATAGACAGAATTTGGCTGGTAATAGAATCCAAGTTAGGCGTTTCGACCTATTTGGGACTCGTCAGCTGGGTGTATTAGCATCCCAGGGTTGATGTCCACTGCGGGATTCGGACCCAGTAATCATCACTTTACACACTAACGCATGATCAACTTGGTTACTAAGCCAATTCAAATTTATCAAAACTCGATAAAAATCTCAACAACGGAATAATCCAATTCAGATCAACTGGAACGATGTTCTTTATTACATTTGGATAAAATTCAGAATGATGATTTTAACATAAGCTTAGCTTATATTGTAATAAATATATAAGAATAGTTAAATCAGTTTTTCAGAAAGATTAACCTTTAAGGTAGGTAAATATGGGTTTTTTAAGACAAATAAATAAACGAAATCATGAGAACTGTGGATACAATCATGTAACGTAAACCATTCGTTAGAATATACACAACTATTATAATCATAGAGTTAGATGAAACTCAGATATTTTTTATTGTTTAATCAACCGAATAATACCACTAATAGACTTCGAATACACGTATAGTATGACGCGAAGCCATGTACTTGGTGTATTCATCTTTTCGAAACGGTAGTTTATTTATTAAGGCGTATGACTTTTAGTCTCTGAGCAACAGGACCAAACTCAGCTCCATCTATTTTCGTTTTAATCACATGGATAGCATCCCTAGCCCTCACCTTCATAGTGTAGCTCAACACCAAGTACACTAATCTGTACCTGATAAATAAGTTAAATTGAATTCATTGTTAAAGATAACAAGTGAATAACTCCAAGAGTACCAAAGAACTGAATACTACCTCAGTCAGTTAGTTGTGAACTAATTTTCTACAAAACACTTCCGGTATATAAAAAGATCACGTGGAAGCTGTTGTTAGGATAACAACAAGATACTGTTAAAAGTTATTTTTTTACCAAAAAAGGCCATTGTAAATTATAGGATTCTTGAAGTATATTCGATGAATAAGTTGTCAAACATTACTTTAAAAAAGTATATACCTAGAACATCTCAACTTGCTTTAACTTCATTACGGATATTCAGCCATCATTGACTATCCACAGCTACTAATAAAGATAGCATACAAGTGGGATAACAAAACAGGAGCACTGATGGAGGTCAACCTACGAAATAACGGTGGTCTATTAAAATCTTTGCCAGCTAGATCGAGTCTTGTAGAGACTGTGAGAATTTCTGGTTGAGGTTCATACAAGAATTCTAAATGTTTAAACTAACCAAGCTAAAAAGACTCATCTTGAGACAAAAAGTTCTAGGCTACTTATCTCTATTGATTGCATTCCTTAAATCGGTACTTAAATTTACAGTTGTTATAAGTAAACTAACATACTAGTTATTTTAGTTAGATTATTTGTATTATAAAGAAATAGTCGGTATTTACCTTTGTTGTTTCAAATGTACCAAAACTTTCTTCTAAATCCGTATACAACGACCAAAGACGTAAAGATTTATGGAGTCGTGCTTGAACAGGTTCTGAACGATCATAATAATCGACTTTACGTGATGGTGCAGTAGTAGCTTTCCCTAACAAACGAAGTGCTGCTTCAGGTTGACTTATTTTTAAAGGGGAAAAGAGATAATAATCATTGGTTTTATTAATACTACTATGAATAACATATGTAATCAGTAGTAGAAATGAATACAATAAACGTTTTAAATACCAAGAGATTAGAAATGAAATTAGGTGTACGATATTCGACAAGTAATGCCAATTTAACTGATGGTAAAACTTCAAAGCTCTTCGTCATTTAAAGTGATTATGGTCATGAATTATGTATACTTAGTCACAGCCTACCCTAGCTGAGATTGTAGCATCCTTGTATTACTCTACTTATTTATTTATTCTAACACATAGATATTGGTACAAGGAGGCACCAAATACATATGCGCCACACAGATCTCATTTGATATGTGTGTGAGCTGTGATACTGCCTGAGTGCCCAAACCGAAGCTAGTGGTTTTCTTAGGGGCGACACACGGAGCCTTCGACCTAAAGGTCTGATCCACAAGGCAGTGGAGCATCGTAAAGTGATGCAGTCCCATGGTAGCCGGTGATCGAAAATTGGTTCATACGCCATTTGTTCCTTCACGATACTGGAGCCCATGTGAACTATTGGTTTGGAATGAAGGTTTTTCAACTTCCCTAGGTTGACTCTCCATGTCCACCAACCCGGTTAAAGCGCCAGACATTCGCTTTTCATCCTCTCAAATTCGTAAACAAAACCCCCGCCACGAGAAGGCAGCGAGTAGGACTTCCCTAGCAGAGGCTATATACGCGTGGCCATGTGGGCGCATTTCAAGAGGAAGAGCAGACTCTCCCCACTCTCGGCCGTACCAGGGCATTTGGGGGCAAATCTATCTTTGTTTAAACAAGTAAATAGCCTGGTAAACAAGTATATCATAATTGAGATTCTGTTAATTATTTTGTGTTTGTTCAAATGATTATTTGTTAAATTTTGTTCGTGTATATTCCCTCATCTACTATCTATTAAGTTTTTGTATGAACTTATGTAATAATTCACATACTGATTGATTGGTCTGTTAACCCGAAAAAAACACCGCACATTTGACTGTCATTTTACTTCTCGTACACTACAATTTTGACTGTTGGGTTAATCTACATACAACATACGAAGTGATACGTATACGCTACATTTGCTTTCTACCTGAGTGATATATACTCAGTACGTTCCTGTGAAATATATTACTACCAAATACTTCATATTGTGATCTCTTTATTTCATACAAGATAACTGGTATGGCAAGTCGAACTGATGAGCGTACGTACGAAGTTCTACGCTGTTACTGACTGACTGATATTATTATTGATGTATTCATAGAATAATAATAATCTATGTTTGAAAACGTTGGTTAACATTGGTTCAGAATCGGTCACAATAATGCAAAAGCATCCGGCACTTTATCCTGGTCGGTGGACATAGAGAGTCCACATACGGGAGTTGAGTAACCACAATTCCAAACCAATGGTAAACATGGGCTTCAGGATCATAAGGAAACAAATGGCGTATGAACCAATCGTTGATCACCGGCTACCATGGGACTGCATCTCCTGACGTTGCTCCACTGCCTTGTGGATTAAACCTCTAGGTCAAAGGCTTGGGGTGTGGCCCCCTAAGAAAACCCCCGTTTCGGTATGGACACCCGGACAGTATTCCAGCCCTCAGACAAATCGAATGATTTATGTGCCACATATCTGTTAGGCCTCATCGTACCAATGTTTATGTGTTTAAATAAATAAATAAATAAAACATCTGTTACAATTCCTTCCGGATTTTTATACAACTTTGAATAGGATTTAGATCATATATCAATGAAATACAATATAAGGAAGAGAGAAAAAAGAGAACAACACAGCTGATAATTTTGGGACTTACTCATGACGCATTTCCATTTCAGCCCATTCACACCATACAGCTGCTAAATCTTCAACATGCATAAAAGCAACACCAGTTGCTTTTTCAAGTACTACTCGTGCATCATTCAACTGACCATGTTCTTCATATAAACGTGACAGACCAGTCCATAATGATGATGGACGACCTGCTGTTGCCTTAGCTTTAAAACAGTAAATTTTAATTAATGTACAGTATTTTTACAAAAACAAATATTGCACACATGTAGATTTATAACAATAGGTCTTGGTATTTTTCTAACCGATGGTGAAAGTTGAGTTGAGACTATTTTTAATGACATAACAGAAGGAGGCATATAATGTACTCGTGTTAATTGGTGATCATAAAAATATATGAAGCCAACGTGAAGATCCGTTGAACAAAAAAGAAACTAAGAAAGTATGGGACTAATTTCGTTCAATCTACCAGAAGTATCATGTATGGAGGAATAATAGGAATTGAAGAGGAAGGTTGATTATGAATACAGTGGTCTTGAGTGCTGTTAGAGGTATGAGGGCGGTTATCACTTCCCGGTTGCCCACACCGTGGAAGGGTTCTTCTGGAGGTGCCTGAAAAGGAAATTGGATTAGAGGTGGTCTCAGCGACCTGAGAGCGTGACCGCAGTGCCCAAGGGACAACTGCTTGAGGCCGGTCGCGCACGGCCTTTTCGTGGAAGGTTTTTGACATGTTAGCTCCGTTCTTCAAAGGGCCTTATCGCCGGAGACGGAAATCCGTGAGGTAAGGTGAGGCGTGCATTTTTAGGGTCGACCTTTTCTAACCCCACCCCTCCTTGTGGGAAGGCAGCATCGCTGTCATGCTGGTTGTCTGAAGGAAACACCTTACTGCTGTCACACCTCTGTACAGTCAGCAGTACGACTTTGCCTTCGGACCTTCGGTTTGTTGCTTTTAGTCTTACCGCTCTTCAATCGACCTGTCTGACATGGTAGGACCTTGAGGAACGGTTGTTCCAGCCAGTATAGCTCGGTTGCTTCATCACGATAGGCAAGCCCGACCACCACGTCAAGGTAGCAACAACGGTCGGGTATCATGTATAACAACTCCCATTTATTTTAGTGATCTGACCATTAAACAAATACATACCAAGTATGTACCAATATTTTCTGTGAAGCCGATAAAATAATATATACATCTTCATAAAAAGGTATGTATGCATGTTACAACAGATCAGACTTCACTCATTTACCATACGTTTATGCAACAAGGTTGTATAAAGGTAGACGATATGAAGAAATTTTTAAAAACGTTTGACTAGTATTGGGTTTTTGAATGGGACATAAAATAAGTTAGTTTTTCGCTGTATAACTGTAAACTTTGAGTGATGGATGTTTAATTAAATCACTGATATTTTAGCTAGTAGCTAACAGAGTTAAAAGTTGACAACATATACCTAGGGTTTAGGAGACTAGATAATATTACTAGCTTCACCAGATTACATGTTATTAAAAGTTGAGTACACAAAACCTGTACTAAGTAGATGCATCACAACAAGACGTGATTTGAATGTATGCTCAGTAATGATTAATTGGGTAAAATCAACTAAACGATAGGATTAGGGTGTAAACTAAAAATTCCTCACTAAATGTATTTACAACGATATTTTTGTAGCTCTTTTACGGCATGACTAATTGCTACTCACCTGGATCAACCGATGTAATGCCCTCCATGAATGCTGCAATCTGTTCACGTGCTCCTTGACTTTTCAATAATTCAACACGTTTCAACCAATCCGCTACGTTATGAGGATTTTGACGTAACAACACACTATTTAAGAGTAAAGGACGACGATCCATGAGAGATTCAAGACGTGCTAGATACAATTCGACATCCAACTCATCTGCGAAGAAAGCGATTTGTTATAAGAGAAAATGAATGAAGCATTAATGCATTAAATTGAATGACAGAACATATCTATAGTTGATGGTAGTCGATTTATCAATTTCAAAAACGCACTTTAACAAGATTGGGGAAAGGTTGATAACCCAGATATTTATGTCACGTTTTACGTTGATTGTAACTGAGTGTAGCAACTTCAAGTGCTCCAACCTGATTGAATAACGTACATAGATCGACCAGAGTACATCCATTTACAAAAAGCTCTAGGAAAAATATTGTTCACGTTATTAAGTGCCCATACTGTCTAATAACTAACTGCTTAGTAGTGTAATTTACTGAACATATATGGAAATGTCACTATATTTCTCATATAATTATTAAGCCATGAAAAGGAAAGAATATAGAAACAAATTTCAAACTATAATTAATATCCTACCATCTTCCGTAACATCAGATTGTTCCAAAGCAGCCATCTTTGCCTTTGCCATTGATTCTTCAAATTCAGCATAGGCATCAAAAACTTGAGTGAAATCACGAACTGTTGAGACGCTACTCAATGCTTCTGCATAAACATCTCTGGCCCGTGCAAGATTTTCACAACGTATATGATAGTCAGCTAAAGAATTCCACAGAACACCAACCTAAATAACCAAATTTGAATGGTTAAAGTAAACTAAAAAATTCACCTGGTCAGTATAACGATGAATTCCTTGACGAATAATAGGATCTGCTTTCAGCGACGTAATCTTCAAAGGATTTTTAACCAAAAGATTGCATAATTGGTTCCACAATTGGAATTTCGATTTTCCTTCACGACTCATAAAACTATCATCATTGATTATTTCAGATAAGACAACTGCGGCTTCATTGGCATTTCCATGTTGAATAAGAAAATTGACAAAACGTTCCATATCATCTGGAGCAAACTAAATTAATAAAGAACATTATGAATATAGAAAAATTTCTGCACACATACATACCTTTACATATCGTCTGTAGATTCGTACACAGGTCTCGTTAATTTTATGACCGTGTCTATCAGCAAATCTTAAATACAAATTCCATATCCTATCATGTTGGGTGATTGGTAAAGCTTTCAATGCCCTGTCAAAAGCATGTCTTGTTCGAGTAATCAATCCTTGTGACATTAAGAACATTAAATAATCTATCCATATACGAGGCATCTAGAAAGAAAATTTTTTACGGTAAATAAATTAAAGCCATCAAAACCTTGTGCATTGTAACAAGAGCTCTTTCATGGGCATTATTAGTTTCTTCATGCAGAATACTACCAGGACAAAGAGAACGTGAATGCACACGCCGTAGACGTAAATAACGATACCATAATTTATAACTGTTCACAAAACATAGATATTAAACTCATCACTACCTACCTCCCGGGCAATTGTTTTACAGCTCGTTCATATAACATATAAACCACTTTTGGGGGTGACTTCGCTTTCATACTAATGTATCTAAGCCACGATTTAACATTGTGTGGATTACGAATAAGTTCTTCCTCAAACGGCCTATCTTGTTCATCCTGGGTAGAAGGTAGAAATAGTAATATAAAGAATGAGTCATCAAAATAAGAACATACGATAACGATAACTTGGTCTTCATCCATGACTATTTGCAACTTGTTAAGATGAGAAGTTGAAACTTTCTTCCCTGTAACAGTAAAACACAATAGGGAAAAGAAAATTATTAAGTCAATCAGCGATTCATATTCTTTATCTTATATTATTATGATTAGCGGCATTAAAATTATTAAATGAGATATGTTAGGAACGATGAGTACTTTTCTGTTTAGCCAGTCAAAATATAAAGGTAAACTGTAGTTGTAAACACAAAATACATTTTAATAAATGAATATTAGAACATTCAGAAGCCAAGTCATTACCTCAACTAAAAATGAACAAATCATAAAGTTATTTACCAAGTGATCACATCATGTAAGTGTAATACTTTAGAAAATTTCTTTACGTTGTTCATTTATTTGGAAAAACTTAAAACTCAGCATCTAAAACGAATCATTACCAGGTGGATCCTACGCTACCAAGTGTCATATAAGAACAAGACCAGCATATAACACACTGAGCATGAAACAGACATTTCTGTAGCTAACTCAACTACACACACACAAAAATTCATTTCAGGCATTCAATGACAAAAGATAATCAAGATTCGCATTAGAAGACACATTCACAGTTAAGTCCAAAGTGATGGCAAAAAAGAAAGAAGAGTGATTCCATGGGTATAGCTCGAAGTAAATAAGTGGTATTGGGTGTCTAATGTCATGGCAGTCAATTACATGAGGCGACCAAATACATCTCTGGATGGCGATTAAAATATAATGAACCAAAATAATAGTTTACTAGATGTTACTTTCAGTGCGCATAACAGAGTTAATTTGTCATTACACACTGGTGAGCTCAAAAAAAAACAGTACGAAACCTTTTGAAAACGAACACAATAAATCACATAGCGTCTATTCACACATTAAGATTTTAAATGAAGACCGTTGGTCATGTAGGAAAACTCCGGCTAAAACAATCCGTAGTCAAAAACTAGATCATATATGACCACACACCTACTTGTTGCGCAACCCGGGAAACACGCGCCTCAAATTGCCAATACCTACGTTACGTAACGATGTGAATCAAATGATTTTTTAGTCCTCACTTCTTGATGCTATACTCCAGGTATTTGTTAAAGCAGGATAAACATAGTTTATCAATTCTAATGTACAAGTCTCATTGTACAGTCATTCAGTATCCACGTTATAAACATTCTTTACTTACTTTACTTAACTTACGCCTGTTACTCCTAATGGAGCATTCTCCAACCCACTCTGTCCTAGGCCCTCTTTTCTAATGCCATCCAATTCTTGTTCATTTTTTTCACGTCTATCTCCATTTCCCGGCGTAATGTGTTCTTTGGTCTTCCTCTCCTCCTTTGGCCTTGAGGATTCCATGTGAGGGCTTGTCTTGTGACGCAGTTGGGCGCTTTTCTCAATGTGTGTCCTATCCACTTCCAGCGTTTCTTCCTGATTTCTTCCTCCTCTCTAATCTGCTTTGTTCTCTCCCACAGTAGATTGTTGCTGATAGTGTCTGGCCAACGGATCTGAAGTACTTTGCGTAGACAACTGTTAATATTTTGGTGGAGTTTTGTTCTCTGAGCTGGAGAACAAAACTCCACCAAAATCATCCACCTGGGCTACAAATCTTCTCCACCATCTCACAACTGTTAATAAACACCTGTATTTTCTGGATGATGGATTTCATAGTTCTCCAGGTTTCTGCCCCATACAGCAGAACTGTGTTGACATTTTATATGTGAAAATTATATTTCAAATATTCTCAGCGATTGAAATATAACTAATTCCAACGTTTCGTCCAGCTAACTTGTCTGGATTTCTTGTATTGAAAATCCTGACCTTGGTGTTGGTTGACAGTTGCTTTGAGTTCCAGATGTTCCTCAGTTGTAAATATGGTACTCTTGCTTTGCCGATCCGCGCCTTCACATCTGCATCAAATCCACCCTGTTCATCAATGATACTGCCCAGATATGTAAAGGTTTTTACATCTTAAATCTTCTCCGTCAATCGTGATTGGATTGGTGCATACTGTGCTGTATCGGAGAATCCTACTTTTCCCTTTGTGTATATTGAGACCTACTGCTGCTAAGGCTGCTGCCACACTGTTCGTCTTCTCCTGCATTTGTTGTTGCGTTTGGGATGTAAGGGCCAGATCATCTGCGAAGTCTATATCGTCCAACTGCATCCTAGATGTCCATTGTATCCCGCGTTTCCTTTCAGATGTTGATGTCTTCATGATCCAGTCGATCACCGGAAGAAAAAGAAAGGGTGAGAGTAAGCAACCTTGCCTAACACCGGTCTTCACTTCAAAGGGACTTTAACCTTCCTAGAGTCAACTTCGTGGAACACACGTATACTGGAGGTGACAACTCAATTGAAGCTCGGTTCTTCAACCTCATTGATGACTTGGGCTTATATGAAAATGTGAGGTCGGCAACTCGTTGGAGAAACAGTCAGACACCATCGCGGTTAGACTGTGTATTCACAAATGAAGAATTCCTAGTTGACAACCTCTCAATCTTGGCTCCTCTGGGAAAGAACGATCATGCCGTCATAGCCTTCAGTTTTGTCACCAAAACTAAGCTAAGGTATCCCAACAATAACTTGCGTTGGAATTTTAAACGGCTGAATGTGCCAGCTCTACACGACTATTTACAACAGGTGGTTTGGGATGTTCACCCCCAACTCGATGTGGACGGTCACTGGAACTTCTTACTGCACACGCTCTTATGTGCTACAAACCATTCAGTTCCTCAAACGGTTCCCAAAAGCTGTAAGCCACCTACAATAATCAAGAACCGTACCCTTCGCCTGCTAAGCCGTAAAAGACACTGTTGGGCGGAATACAAACGAACTGACAACGAAGGAGCCTATAGGCAATTCAAACATATCAGGAACATATGCACGAAGGCTATAAGAGAAGACAGGCTTCATTATCAGACAAAGCTTATGGACAAATTTGCCTCGAACCCTAGAAGCCTATTCCGTTATGCAGCCTCTCTTCGTCAAGCCAAAACAGGAGTTTCTCAACTGCTAGGTCTTAATGGCCCAACCAACAACGATGGTGACGCCGCAAACCTTCTGGCGGCACACTACTCTCAAACATTTCAGCCGGCTGACATCAACTCTATTGACGACAGTTTCACCTGTAATTCCACAGGGCTTTCCGAAGTGGACCTAAGCGCTGACTTGGTGTTCCGGAAACTGCAGCACTTAAGACTAGATACTTCTCCTGGCCCGGATATGGTTCATTCTGCCATACTGAAGGAGGCAGCCTCAATCCTGGCAACGCCGCTTAGCGTGATGTTTTCACACTCGCTAAGCCAAGGCAAATTACCGGAAAATTGGAAGTTGGCTCACATCACACCAATTTTCAAAGGGGGTCGACGCAATGAACCTTCAAGTTATCGGCCTGTGGCTCTTCTGTCATTACCTTCAAAACTCATGGAGTCTCTGATATGCGATGGTTTAAACGATTATCTACTGTCCTTAAACTTCTTCTCACCCCAACAGTATGGTTTCAGGAAGGGTTACTCTTGTATAACCAACCTGCTGACTGCGGTGGACAGATGGACAAGCATCCTCGATCGCAAGGGAAAGGTTGATATCATATACCTTGACTTCTCAAAAGCTTTTGATAAAGTTAACCACTTGTGTCTTATCAATGAGCTTAAACGACTAGGTATCAAACCACCTCTAATCGATTGGCTTACTTCATACCTAGAAAATCGACACTTTAAGGTTAGGGTTAATTTCACTTTATCTCAGGCTATGGAATGTCCTAGTGGGGTTCCCCAGGGCTCAGTATTAGGGCCTCTCCTCTTCTTGATCTACATAAACGATCTTCCTCAACAGGTAACGTCAGACTTACTACTTTTTGCCGATGACGTGAAACTTTGGAGAGAGATACGCAACCAAGACGATACACAGGCACTTCAGGAGGATCTGACTCGACTTCAAAGTTGGGCAGACGATAACGGACTTACGTTTAACACTTCAAAGTGTAAAGTCGTCCATCTGCGACATGTCGCAAACTACAGTTACAACTTAGGAAACACCTCTCTAGTAGTATCCCAAGTCGAAAAAGATTTAGGAGTCCTGGTGCCCCATGATTTAAAGTCTTACGCTAATTGTGACAAAAATGCCTTCCGAGCTAACCTTGCACTGGTAACATTGAAGCGCATTTTTGGTCAGTTTGACGGAAGAACTTTCCACACAATCTTCAATAGTTTTATCCGTCCCCATTTAGAGTACGGAAATATAGTACTCCCCCCCTCACTCCAAAAGGACAAGATCACTTTGGAGCGTATCCAACGGCGAGCCACGAAATCAGTTCGCGGACTCAAATCTAAGCCTTACGAAGAACGCCTCCATTCACTAGACCTTTACCCATTAGAGTATAGGCGTCTTAGAGGTTATTTATTAATGGCTTATAGTATTCTTAACACTTCTGGACATCCTCTTAAACACCTACTCAAGCTTAGTTCGAATAATAACCTAAGGGGTAACACCCAGAAACTGGAAACTCAATATAGCAAGACGGGATGTAGACACAACTTCTACTCCTTAAGAGTTGTCAAAAGCTGGAATTCGCTGCCCGCTGCCCAGCTAGTCCAAGCGACTTCTCAGGAGTCCTTCAAGAGGCAACTTGACCTATTCTTAAGGACCAAAGACAGTATCATACTATGATTTACCAATTTCTTCTCCTCTTTTATTGTTAACATACCTAGGTTCCTGCCTGGAGGATTTGGTGATCCCCTGCTACTAGACACGGAAGCCTGTTAAGCGAAAGCTTCTTCTATTCCGTCCACAACCATTTGAACCATTTGAACTGTCCTCCATGCACGATTTTGCAGTGTAATACATCATATGAACTCTGTATGATATTGACTATCTTCTGAGGTACACCGTTGTGTCGAAGAAGCTTCCATAGTGTTGTTCTATCCATGCTGTCAAATGCCTTTTCGTAGTCAATGAAGTTGATATAGAGTGATGAATTCCATTCAACTGATTTGGTCTTTATACGATCTATGCTTAAGGAATGCTCCCTTTTGGTCACGAAGTTGGGCGTCTACGCAGTCCTTCATCTTGTTTAACAATACCCTGTTGAAGACTTTTCCTGGTATTGAGAGAAGAGTGATGCTCCTGTAGTTATTTCTTCGGTATTTTGATCAGAAGTCCTTCTTTTCAGTCTTTTGGTACCTGTTCCTCATCCCAAATCTTATTGAAGAGAATGTGGAGTATCCTTGCATTTACTGCTACGCCTGCTTTCAATGCCTCTGCTGGAATGTTGTCTGGTCCTGCTGCTTTGCCACTCTTGATTTGTCTGATGGCCATGCTGATTTCTTCAATTGTTGGTGAGCCGACATTGATTGGGAGGTTGGTGGGTGCTGCTTCGATGTTGGATGGGTTCAGTAGAGCTGGTCGATTCAAGAGTTCTTTGAAGTGTTCTACGCATCTGTTTCGTTGTTCATCAGTGTTAGTGATTACCTCGCCTTCCTAGCTTTTCACTGGTCGTTCTGGTTTGCGGCGATTTCCAGAGAGTTTCTTTGTCATGTCACACAGTTGTCTTATGTTTTCTTCTCTTGCAGCCTTTTCCATCGTCGTTGCTAAATTATCCACAAATTTACGTTTGTCGGTTCTGATGCACTTCTTCACTTGTTTGTTTACTACTGTGTATTCAGTTTGTGCCTTGGATTTTTCTGCTCTTGTTCGGCTGATGTTGATTGCTGCTTTCTTGTTCCTCCTTTCTTGGATCTTATCCAGTGTATCAAGTGATCCATTCCTTGTGATGGTGCTTCTTGTGACCCAGGACCTCATGACATGTTGAAGTGATTGCCTCTTTGATCCTATTCCAGTTGCTCTCCATAGTAGTTCCTTCTTTATTGAGTAGATAATGAAAGGCCTGGAACGTATTGGTGAGGACTATCTTAAACTTGTTGAGTTTGTCAGTATCCTGAAGAAAGGCCGTATTGAACTTTTGTGATGTTGTCTGCCCCGTTGTGCAGTGCTTCTCGAGTTTCAATCTCATCTTGGTGATCGGTAAGTGATGATCTGATGCTGATCGAAATTCTAGGAATAAGTATATTTACAAGCTTCTTTAGGGGCTTTTCACTGTATCGTGAAATCCTTTGGTGTAGATAATACGCATTCTTTTAAGGTGACTCTCTTGATCTTTATCTATCTATTAGGATGACTGTTGAACACTATGTGATTTTCTTGAATCCATGTTAGAAACCGGTAAACATGTTATTGGTTTACAAGATATTCATGGTGTAATCTTTCAGTATTTGTGCGAACTAATGATTCTTCTAACTCCACCTGGAGCTCTTCTAGAGTTACTGCCGGTCCCAAGCCCGGGTAAAGGAGGAGGGTTGGGCATGGGGTTAGCGTCCCCATCCCGTAGAAAACTAACTCGCTAAAAAACGCTTACCCGAAAAAATAATCCAAACCATTCAAACTCTACCCTGGGAGTTAGAAGGTCTTCATTTAGAAGAATTATGACGCTTCATGGTGAAAGCCGAGTTCCTTCGGAAGCCACGAGGCCGATGCCCCTTCTAACAACCAGAGCAAAAATTTTTATAGGTACATGGAACGTTCGAACAATGTGGGAAACCGGGAAGACCAGTCAAATAGCAATGGAAATGAGGAGATACAACTTAGCAGTACTGGGAATCAGCGAAACCCACTGGACCCAAGCTGGACAGAAAAGGCTAGCTACGGGAGAGATGCTGCTATACTCCGGTCACGAAGAGGACAATGCTCCACACACTCAGGGAGTCGCTCTTATGCTGTCCAAAGTAGCACGAAATGCACTTGTAGGATGGGAATCTCACGGATACAGAATCATCAAAGCATCATTCAAAACAAAGAAGGAGGGGATCTTAATGAATATTATCCAATGTTATGCACCCACAAATGATAGCAACGACGACATTAAAGATCAGTTCTACGAGCGGCTGTAGTCAGTCATTGAGAAATGCCCAAGGAAGGACCTAACTATTCTGATGGGAGATCTAAATGCCAAAGTCGGAATAGACAACATTGGATATGGAGATATCATTGGACGACATGGACTGGGAGAAACAAACGAAAATGGAGAAAGATTTGCAAATCTATGTGCATTCAACAAATTTGTCATAGGAGGCACAATATTTCCACACAAGCGTATACACAAGGCTACATGGATCTCACCGGACCACACTACAGAGAACCAAATAGATCATATTTGCATCAACAAAACATTCAGAAGGACAATGGAAGATGTGAGAATCAGGAGAGGTGCTGACGTAGCTTCAGATCACCACCTAGTTGTGACCAATTTAAAACTGAAGCTAAAAAAGAACTGGACAAGTGGACAAACAGCACTACAAAGGTTCAATACAGCCTTCCTTCGAGATACTGACAAACTCAATGAATTCAAGATAGCTCTCAACAACAGGTTCCAAGCCTTACAAGATCTACTGAAAGAAGAAGAAACTAGTATGGAAGACAACTGGAAATGCATCAAGGAAGCATTAATTTCAACGTGTCAAGAGGTTCTGGGTCTAAAGAAATACCATCATAAGGAATGGATCTCTACAGAAACACTGGACAAGATCAAAGAAAGGAAGAACAAGAAGGCAGAAATAAACAACAGCCGAACACGAGCAGAGAAAGTCCAAGCACAAGCTGAATACATAGAAGCAAACAAACAAGTGAAGAGGATCATTAGAGCCGACAAGAAGAAATACGTGGAAGAACTAGCAACGACGGCAGAAAAAGCTGCTAGCGAAGGAAATGTGAAACAGCTTCACGATACAACGAAGAAACTAGCAGGGAAATACAGCACCGGAACAGATGGGTAGAATACTTTGAGGAACTCCTGAATAGGCCGGCTCCAATGAATCCACCGGACATCGAAGCGGCGCACACAGATCTTCCCATAGACGTCAACCCAACAACGACGGAAGAAATCAGAATGGCCGTCAGACAAATCAAGAACGGGAAAGCAGCGGGACCGGACATCATACCAGCTGAAGCACTGAAATCAGACGTCGAAGCAACTACAAACATGCTTTATCTTCTATTCAAAAAGATTTGGGAGGAGGAACAAGTGCCAATGGACTGGAAAGAAGGACACCTCGTCATGATTCCAAAGAAAGGAGATCTGAGCAAATGTGAAAACTATAGAGGCATTACACTGTTGTCAATACCAGGGAAGATCTTCAACAGAGTGTTGCTGAACCGGATGAAAGATGCAGTAGACGCCCAACTTCGAGATCAACAAGCTGGATTCCGTAACGATCGATCATGCACAGACCAAATTGCAACACTACGGATCATCATCGAACAATCAGTTGAGTGAAACTCATCACTATACATCAATTTCACTGATTATGAAAAAGCATTTGACAGTGTAGATACTAGGACATTATGGAAACTTCTTCGACACTACGGAGTTCCTGTGAAGATTGTCAACATTATCCGGAACTCATACGACGGACTACAGTGCAAAGTCGTGCATGGAGGACAGCTGACAGATGCATTCCAAGTAAGGACCGGAGTCAGACAAGACTGTTAACTCTCTCCCTTCCTCTTTCTTCTGGTGGTCGACTGGATTATGAGGACCTTGACATCTGAAGGAAAACACGGAATACAATGGACAGCTCAGAACCAATTAGACGATTTGGACTTCGCAGATGACCTAGCCCTCCTATCGCATACACACGAACAAATGCAGACAAAGACAGCCAGTGTAGCAGCAGTCTCTGAATCAGTAGGCCTCAGCATAAACAAAGGGAAAACCAAAGTTCTCAAATTCAAAGCGGAAAACAACAATCCAATTACTCTTGATGGCGAAACTCTGGAAAATGTAGAGTCCTTCACATACCTAGGAAGCATCGTCGATGAACAAGGAGGTTCGGATGCAGACGTAAAGGCAAGGATTGGCAAAGCAAGGACAGCATTCCTACAGTTAAAGAACATATGGAACTCAAAACAACTTTCAACCAATATCAAAGTGAGAATCTTCAATACAAACGTCAAAGCAGTTCTACTGTATGGAGCTGAAAGTTCGAGAACTACAACAACCACCATCAAGAAGGTACAAGTATTAATAAATAGCTGTCTACGCAAGATACTCAACATCCATTGGCCGGATACCATCAGCAATAGCCTTCTGTTTGAGAGAACAAACCAACTTCCAGCTGAAGAAGAAATTAGAAAAAGACGATGGAAATGGATAGGATATACGTTACGCAAATCATCAAACTGCATCACGAGGCAAGCCCTAACTTGTAATCGTGAAGGGAAGCGGAAAAGTGGAAGGTCAAAGAACACATTACGTCGGATAATAGAAGCAGATATGAAAATGATGAATAACAACTAGAAGGAGTTAGAAAGGATTGCCCAGGACAGGATTGGATGGAGAATGCTGGTGAGCGGCCTATGCTTCTTCACGAGAAGTAACAGGCGTAAGTAAGTAAGTAATGATTCTTCTGTACTGGACTGCCCTCTGAATACAACGTAGATCGCTAACGCAGGTGATCGGAGTCAAGTCGTTGGTGGCCTACCCGCGTTAGACAGGATATATGTTACGAACCAGCTAACTTCGAGGTAATAATTCGCGGTCAGAACCCAACGTATCCCGATAGTATGGCTGGTTTGATGACTGAGCAACATAAACGACGTTATTACATAAATATATAAGCATGAACGTGTGGAGATAGGCCTGACAAGACCATTTTTTAAATAGTTTTTAATATTATTTGTATTTATTTTTTCAATCTTTCACTGTCTGTATATTTTATCATTAAATGGTTGTACCTGTTGTTTTAGTCAATGACCTTGAACATACTTTTCCGTTGTGCAACTACATAGCCTGACATACCGTTGGTGGCTAACAAATACACTGCTTCTCATACATTCCTCGTCCTATCTTCATTTGTGATTGAGTTAACTGGAGTCTAAATCAAATACTATCTACATTCATAGACTGTAATTGGAATATATCACATTCTACGTTGGATTATATCACTGGAGAGTTCTTCAACCCTATCAGAATCACCAAGCATTTATAATTGTGGATTTACAATACTGGACCTAATCAGAACACGCAACATTTGGTCAGTTTAAGTAACGTTCCAAATTTTTATTGTATTTGTAACAATTAACTGGTATATATTAATATTACTATTGATCTTTGGTAACTTTGCTGATATTTTTCGCGTTCATATCTATCTGGTCCGCCACAAGCGCGTACAATGAACGGATTGCCACCACCACCATATGGGCCAGGACATGGAGTGATTTTAATTGATGCTCGTTGGTTGTTCTTCAAATTGACGAGGATTTTAGAACTGTTCGACATCCAGTGACACAAATGTCGTATCATTTATCTAGATCCTAGTGATGTTTCATTGTCTATACAACAAATTCCAAATACAATACGGTCATTTGTGCTCGAAAAGTTCTACTTGCTATATATTGCACTATTTCGGGAATTCTTGACTAGCAAAACAATTCGAGTACTTCTGATTGTCATACATTTTTAGTCATTTTTACAGTATTCCAATTTCAGCACTGGTGATACTGATTGGTTTGTTGTTCTACTGGAGATGGCATTAAAACTTTTTGTAAATTTGTTTTGGAATTGCGTCCATACTGTCCATAGATAATTAACTTTTTCTGGGTGATATCTTGGATATTATGAAGAGTGCTTCTGAACTATGCACTTAGTTCAGTGATTTGGGAAGTTGCTTAACCGGTCCTGTTCATTTTCTTTGTGAAAATAATGCATGGTGTTTGCAGTACATTTTCCTGGATGCAAGTTCACGACCAACAGCACATTTGATGATATTGCTTGTTTCGTTAGAGGGGCAGTGGAAGAGAACGTCCAGGAGTAATGTGGGTCTGATTTTAACTCATCTTGATTATCCTTTAAAATCTGGAGATACAACTCTGTCGGTAATTATAGCAAGGATTCATGAATGAATTCTTGTTATGTAATTGATGTATTTGAACGTTCCCTAAGGGTGCAAATTACCGATTTCGGCGGGTAGATTTGTGCTTTGTCGTAACGCCTCGGATCGTGATGATAAATTTAGTTCGTATTAACTTACGCGGTAGTATAGACACAACTGTGTCAAGCCGAATATCTCTGAAGGTTGACAAGTTGAAAACCCACATTACTATATTTAGAAAAATATTTTGACCGTCAACATTCGTCGTTTTGTCTTCAGATTGTTTCTCAATACTACTAACTAAAATTAGATTCACAGCCTACATAGTCAGGGCAATTTTTCAATTGTAGATATGTCCCCAGTGGAACCAAATCAAAAATCTAGAGAAGATTTGCATGAAGAGCTATCTGAATTCACATTCTGTACCATTTCGCAAACTTTGTGTGCTTACTGCTTTTAATATAACCTCAATAACCACGATGTGACGTAATGTGGTTTATGTTTAATCAAAGTCAATGAATTCCAATAGATAGAGATAGATTGATGTATTTTCAGCTTTTCGTTTTCAGATCCTAAACTGCCATCTAGAAACCGTGGAGTATTGATTAGTATGATGTGTGGATATCGACTTGCTAGACACGCACAAAGAAGCCAAATTATTGGATCTCACAGTTAAGTCGAGCTAATCGTTGACTTTATTGTGCTCTTGAGCTGGTACCTCTACATTAGGCAGCCCAAGCTCGTGCGGCCTTTATTGCTTCGGAGTTTGATTTTACAGACGTATCCCACAATTTCCGACATTCGGTACTACCTGTTTGTTATTCGCGCTATTGATATTTCCCTTTCAGAACTTCTGTTTATAGATTGCTCATCACCAACTATACTTCTAGGTCTATAATGATTATTTTGTTTACACCTGAGGCTTTATCAGTGATGAAGCCCAATATCTCTTCACAATCTGTCAGTTCTTTTGTCTCGTCTCTTGGTTGTTAATAATGTGTCAAAAGTTTCAGCTTTGTTCGGAGGCTCAAAATCCTCAAGCATTAGGAGAAGCGCCGTGAAGCACGATGTCTTGCATAATCACCATGATTGTAATTATTTGATGTTTGAATTATTTGAATTGTAGTATGAACTAAGAATCCCGAAAATAACATATATGACTCAAGAAGTACTAGACGCACACGAACGAATGCATTGTATTTAGAATTCGAAATCAAGCATTCAACAAGTACAAAGAAATCATCAGTTTATTCAAGCACCACACCCACCATGGCTTAAATTAGGGTCTACCTGTCTATAATCGATTGCACGTCTTCTTCTTAAGTTCATCCTGTGTCTGTCCGACATTATATTGGGTAAAAACTCGATATTATCTAGAATGTGCTCATTAGTATTGGAATTACCAACCAAAATCGAAACAGACTCACCTAGAATTGTATACAATCAGCATGTCGGTTTCGCACTGAAATCATTAATATCTAGAATTTAAACCACAGATTTTTCAACAATATCCTCCACCACGAAATAATGTTGGATCATTATACACCCAAGTTATGAATGATGTGGTTTTACTTAAAACATATTCCTCACATTGGTCAAGCAAACATTAGAAGTGACTTTGCGATTAGAATAAAGAGCAGTTGATATGAAATCATCCGAATTGTAATCAAAACAGAGCTCATTTAGTACTTGTGCTTCGGATTGAACAAGTTTCGCACAAGAAACAAGTGCATTATGAGAACAAATAATATTTGATAGAACATCACGATTTGATTCTTCTGAAATAGTTTCCACGAACTGCATTGCAAATCCTTAATGAATTATCTGCATAGCCTTGAGTATGCACTGAGTTGGGATGACGTGTTAATGTAGTGAAATTTTTTATATCCTCAGGAATCACTTTACAAAATCTTCCTTTATTGCGTTTGAAATTTGTATACTTAACATAGTCTATCAGCAGCTCCTTGAGGGTTGTATATGGAAGCGAGATAGGTTTTTCCGGCATAGCCAGAGCTCTTAATAAGCTATATGCCTCTTTTCAGATGAAAGTAAAGAAATGTGCCACAATATTAATATCCTCATCATCTTCCTTGGTCATAGCCCAGATTCCGAACCTTTCAAAGTAATCATCAAAATCATCAAGATCTTAATGTGTATCCAACAATTCCATCACAGGCACTATCGCGACGCCAATTTGGTATTTCAAATTATTTGAATTGTAGTATGAACTAAGAATACCGAAAATAACGCATATTAATCAAGAAGTACTAGACACGCACGAACGTATTGTATTTAGAATTCGAAACCAAGTATTCAACAAGTACAAACAAATCATCAGTTCATTCAAACACCACAAATTACCAACACAAAGAATATGCAGCTGAGCCAAGTCCAGTGTACATATTATGTTACCAGTTGCTGAGTTTCCTCTGCATTCCATCCTCGACCAGAAAGAGATATGTGAGCCCACTACAGTGTGTTTTCGAGACATTTATTCAAATAAGTAAACACCGACAAAAATACTGCGAAAAATGAGTACTTGACGCCGGGACATATTTGCACTCACTGGCTCCCATCCTAGCAGACTGCGCGCTTATTAGGAATCCCAAATATAATGCATTCAGTTGTACTCGACTAGATCTACCTGGAATGGCACTATATCGAAATCTCTTACTTAGAAAATCAGTCTAAATTCTAATTGTCATAGTTTCTCAAGGAAGTCAGAATATACACTGATCACGAAAAAGTTTCATATTGTACTGAAAAAACAGTGCGACTCTGCAGCTTCAAAAGTGAGCAATTTGAAGGAAGGTGTCTAAACCACTCGGTGTTTCATGCATACTCATAAAAGAACTTCAGGTGGAAATTTATGTGGAAATAGATGACATTACTTTTATGGAACTTTAACTGAAAATGTTGGATGAGATAGTTTTACATATTCGGGACGATCAAAACTATATAGTTTGCACATGGAGGATAACTGGGTCTAACATTTCAACCCTAACACCAATAATGAAAGTGAAGGTTGTGCGGACGACTTATATCCTTAATCTTGGAAAAAAGTACCTTCTTTATTTCACTCTTTTGGCCAAAAAATAATGTACCATGAAGCAGCCTCGTTTCTGAACACAATACTTTTAATTCATTTACTACCTACAGTTGTTTCTGAATAATTCAAGGTCTTGTGTGTGATCAATATTCATGACATTATTTAGTGAAAGACGTAGGTTTCCGTTTAGGTTACCGGTGAGTAAATTCTGATGCTCACGTTTCAATAAAACAATCGCCAGCTTCATTCTGATTGATCGCTCCTAGTCATTTAAAGGTCATCAGTGTAGTTTCGGCAGTAACACCCATCTATGAAGTCGTTGACTAGTGTAATTAAATGTGCTGGTACGTCTAAACTACCTGGTTTGGATTTGCAAGGTTATCATAAACAATGCTTAGAGACATATGCAGGTGTACTCAATGAGCTCTTTATTCCTACAAACTGTTTTCAGCGCACACAAACTAGACTCGATGCATTTCAGTTAGAAAACGAATGTTAAGATTCAGATTGCTAATTATCTGATATCCTATGTTAACAAACCTACTTACATAAGTCACAGAGAAAGAGAACAATTTTGAAATACAAAATCTCAGCTGGTTAATATTGACAACAAATTACAATAAACGAGTGACATAAAAAATATGTGAATATAAATCATATTGTCAGTTGTACTATTTACAGCATTTACTTGTTGATACACCGACATTAAATAACTAGACTGTAAGTAGTTTTGAAGAACTTTAATTCATTTTCAGAATAAATAAAGTAGAATAAAGAACTTATATATTCCTAAGTAAATATACAAAAAAGTTATTTCATAAATCAGAAAGGATACTTTCACAATTGAAATTAGGAAAGAAGAATTTAATTTCTTTGAACGCATTTTCTTGTGAATCTGTCAATATAAAGAAGAAAAACAACAAATGAAGTTAATTCATCACAATAGATGTAAATGAACTAAATGACATCTAAAAGGATATGATCAATTCTGATCTTTATGATCAAACGTTGTCAGTAAATCTAGCTGCATAACATTAATTAAGGAGACATTCAGTTTCAACAAGTCTCACGTTTTCGTCTAAATATAGCCTTCATCCAACGGAAAATTGACGAACAAAACGTATTATCTTATAGTGACTCACTTTTATCACGAGAACACGATTGGTTTATTGAAAACAATTATTATTATAACCAGTTGTACCAGTGACTGTTTTAATGTGCTTTTGTTTAACTGTGCTAAAAGCATCCATTATTCTTACACTTCGATTGTGACCTCGCGCGAATTCGGTTACGTTCTGTAGCCAAGATTGTATCCTGGCACGATCTCGGTATCCTTTCGATACCACGAGATCGCCAGCAAATATATCTCGACTTGGTCCATTAACTGCCTTCTGATATTTGGCTTCCGGAGGATCTTATGGAGTCATTTGGCACGCGTTTCTTGGTAGCGGTGTTCATAGTCAATTGGGACTCGACGCCACGCTACAAGCTTATAAAGCTTGTTGTGCAGTATCCATTAAACCTATTGTCATTTCATTTACGGTAAAATCATTATTCGATTCATCCGTTTCTCATTCGTGTTAGGTATGCTGAGGAATAATGTGCCAATCATTATCATGTTAAGTCTAATGATGTCCTTGGACGTTGAATGAACATTTCCTATTGTCCGTTATTTATTTCACTCGTTAAATATTGTACAGATGTTGTTCTCTATTTTATGGTACGATGTAGTCTGCTTGGTTAGCATATAGAGTACGTCTGAAATACAATGATTCATAACTCAGAGACTGTGACTTGCGTTCTTGACTCAACTGGCTGGGATAGACAGGGCCAATCGGGACTCTAGGTCGTCCTTACGTGTCGCACTGTGATCGATCGATAAAACCTGCAGTTCACACGTTACAACAATTCGATCACCCCATTGATCTCTCATATTTTTAAATGATCTGAAACTTTTCAAATCTGTTATCATTATCATGCAATCCATTTTAGTAATCTCTAGACTTTATATACAGTCACTATCTCACTCTCTTATGTTTTCGAATTTCATATATGACTTTACACATGTTTAGGCTGTAGTGACCTACTTTTATCAAAAGAACGCGATTGATGTTATGGAAACAATTATTATTATAACCAATTGTACCAGTAATTGTTTTTACCATACTTGTTTGTTTAACTGTACCATAACACATACATCCCTCCACTGATTGTGACCTTGCACGAATTCCGCTACGCTCAGTAACCACACTTGTACTCATTTGGCACGATCTCGGTATTCTTTCGATACCACGAAATCGCCAACAAACACATCTCGACTACAGCCATCAACTGTCTTCTGATATTTGGCCTACAGGGGATCTTACTGGTTAACTGGTGCTTCGTCTTCCTGTAGTGGTGATCATAGTCAACCGCCACTCAATGCCATACTACAAGGCTCTCTTCACATTTTGTAAGTTTACAAATCCACTAACTCTATTAATCCACTTAGATAGTACCTTTACGTCAGACTACAAATTTTATTTATACGTTAGTTGATATGCATTAAATTTATGAACAACGCTTATCTTCCACATTGTGTTTTACCAGATATAAGTGAAGGAGTACAGTAGTAGATTCAAGGTAATCAAATCAAAACTTGATATAAGATTTATAACATTTCATGAGGCATAGATTTTGTTACATAAATAAACAAGAGTAAAGTTAGTTTGAAGCGCTTGTGAAGCTACAATTACTTTTCCAATCTTTACGTTTCTCGAAAATTTTCTTCTATGAATAAAATACAATAAAACCGAAACATGTGTTTTCCTTAGGGGGCCACACACGGAGCCTTCGACTTGAAGGAATGATCCACAAGGCAGTGGATCATCGTAACGAGGTGCAGTCTCATGATAGGCAGTAACCAACAATTGATTCACACGCCATTTGTTTCTTCGGGGTACTGGGGTCCATGTGCATCATTTGTTTGGAATCAGGGTTTTCTAAATCCCCTAGATGGATCCTCCATATCCACTAACCCCGTTAAAGCGCCAGACATTATCTTTTCGTCTGCTCAAATCCGCAAACAGCACCAGTGCCAAAAGGTAGTGAGTGGGAATTCAATGTCAGTGGCCGTTTACTCGTGGCCATGGTAGAGAATTTATAGAGGGAGAGCTGAATTTCCCCGTACCAGAGCATTTGGGTACCTTATTCTGGTTTTTCAACAAGGCATTCAATATCATAATATGAATTAATATTGAAATAAATTAAAGGCAATTGTTTTAACGTTTATTAACAGTCTTACTGACTCAATAATTCTATAATAATCCTAAGAAAACATTGATATGTTACGAGATAAATATGAAGATAATTCAAGCCGAAAAAATCCCAATACAGGATCATCATAATAATAATAATATTGAATAAAGCGTCTCTAGTTCAAAGTCATGAGACTTATAAATGTTGCAGAAAAAATGACTCCATCTCTCTCAGAATCCATTTTTCGAGTAAATATTTTTAGTCGATTAAAGAAGAGATCAGTGTAAGTGATGTCTGTTAGTGAAAGTAAAATATGCTTGGCCGTTGAGCCTGGACAAACTGTCATAGCCCACGAACTATTAACTATGTAGTTTTCCATCTTATTATTGATTTCCACTTTGGACTCATTGTGTGTGAGATTGCTTGTGGTTGTATTGAATAAAGTATTCTCTAATGCTAATCCGATTCGCTATTTTAAGTCTCGAATTCTGGGTCCTAATATAACGTGATTAGTCTTATAAAAGTATTAACGTATCATCGTAATATACGTCTGAGAGAGAGGATAGATATTGTAAGTCATATGTTATAACAGTAGTAAATTGTTAGACGACGTACAGTTCCAGTAAAAAAAACACAACAAAGAACAGCATTTTGTATATTATGTAGCCATCTGGGAAAATCCCTAACAATATCTGAACCCATTTGAAATATAACAGTCATTTGTAAAAGTTGAAGTTATATTTCTGAAATATGGTATATAATTTTCTTGGTTGGGCCATTAATCAGTCATGCGTTTTCACAAAGAATAAGCGTCTAGATCCAGTCAATTAAAATTATGACAAGTGAAACCGATCAATAATTACAACAAGTACTTCAATGTCCATAGGTTTAATGGTATATTTCAACAATTTGAAGGATAAGAGTAGAGAATTGAAACGACAAAATTGTATAAATACTCAAGAAACACTGCATTTTGGAAAAGCTAAATCGAACGTGATGACGACAGTCTAAACAAACGTAATAATTCGTTCAGTACTAACGACTCATCAGACAGGCGTGTGTTAGGGTAAATATATCGTACCAACAAGAGATTAGTCATGACCCAGGTAATCCAGTCATAATTTTCTTAACCATAAGATTGGGTAACGCAATACCTAAATGACAGTAGGAGCACCACTTATTTTGAGACTGCAAATTTGTCCTAGGGACAAGTGGCTACTAATTCGAAATATAAGTCCACTGTTAGCAACTGACTTCCTCCATCTAAACAATTATTTTACAGTAGCAAAGTGCATATATACAGAGAGAATCACTGGGTTCGAGTCCTGGAGTGAACATCAATTCTGGGATGCAGGTACATTCAACTGACGGGTCCCAAATAAAACAAAGCGGCGCGCGTCTTCGATTCCACTGGTAGCCACCATCTATCTCTGCATATAATGATCAGTATGTTGCCGGAAATCCTGTTAACGAAATCGTCTTGAGAAGAATTAACTACTTAACTAGAATACAAATATTTCGAAATACCTATGTTCAACATGACTCAATCTCTTGTATTTCTCGACAGTCACTGAATATAAATGACAGCATCATAACTAGTTATTACTTTAAGCCTTTACACCGTAATTTTGTGGTCGAGAAAAGATTGAAAGTTGAAGGCATAGAATCACCGATCCTGGTTAGTCGAGAGAAAGAATGTAGAATAGAACTAATACAAACAACAGTGAAAATAACAATACGAAGTTTTGATAAGTATAAGCTTGAAAGAAAACTTTAAATCAAGTTTATGTTTAAATAATATCATAATTTATATCAACTTCTTACCTGATCCATGAAAACCATTTCTGGTATCTGTCAATCCAAAACGACCACGTAAACTATTTGGTTCAAATACAACTGTCCTAAACATTGATGAAATAAGAATTAAAGACATGTAAAATGGACTCCAGCTGGAGTCATAAAAAGATATGTTTGTCATTACTTTGAAATAACGACAAAAATCGGGAAACGAACTGTTGAAATATTGATAACCCTTGGTGGTCCTACTGAAAAACTTGGTCTTAAATCTAGTCAGTTTATCGAGTGAGGTAGAAACCAAATTTGTTGGACCAAGAGCGGTACACGTTGGTTGACATCTACTAACAATACAAAAAATAGTAAATATGCTATGAACCAAACAATATTAAGATGCTTTACATATGCTTAGAAAAGATTACACTCTGATCATGAGCAACCCGAGCAAAGGAGGAAGGCTAGTTTTAATGAATAAAGCTGATAACATCGAAAAAATGTACTCAATTTTGAATGATCCGACTAAATTTAAATGACTCAACGACGTTAAGGATATAAATATGGAAGCAGAGAAACTACTGACTAATTCGCTTAAGGAATTAGGAAAATAAAGAAATACTTACTCCAACCATTCACGATTCACTTAAACCCATTATATCAAACACACAGCAACTCTACGGTTTACACGAAGTCCACAAGACGGGACTTCCTGTTCGTCCAGTTTTGGATATATATAATTTGCAATATCATAAAACCACAAAGTAGTCAGTTTGAATCCTAGGTCCATTAAACAAACTAGTCGTCAACAGAAGCGTTAAAAACGTTCTCTATTTCATTTCCAAGGTGAGACACTCGAACTTAGTGGAAAACGGATGATATCTCTAGATGTTGCTTCCATGTTCATCAATGTACCATTAACTGAGACGATTAACTTTGTGTGTCAACAACATTTTGAAAAAAACCCAGATAAATATTGGAATTCCCGAGGTTAGTCTTGAAAAATTACTTCTGAAATGTACAACGAACGTCCATTTTGTCTTTAATAATACATATTATAGACAAATTGTTAGAATAGTGATGGATTCACCTTTAGGTCTTATCCTTGCTGATTTTCCTCTTGCGAAACTAGAAACTAGACCTCTCAAGGAAGTTATAGACAAGTTTGACTTCTATTGTCATTACATTGACGATACTTTCATTTTCGTCAACCAGAACATTGGGAAAGAAGAACTCTCAAAGCTCTTTAACAATAAACATTAAGCAATCAAATTTACGTGTAAAGAGGAACTTGATAATCAACTACATTTCCTTGACGTGTTGTCAAACAGAAAAGAAAAAGGTTCTATCAGTAGAAGTGTTTATAGGAAAAGTTCTTCATTTCTTTAGCTTTGTACTCATCCAGTGTAAGAGAACCCTAATTAAATGTCTCGCAAATAGAACTAGGAAGACATGCTTACTTGATACTATAAACAAGGAACTAGATCTTATTCATATGTTGATTGAAACAGATTATCCATAAAGTTTCCTGGAGAAACGCTTGCATATAACAAACAAGAAAGTAAAGACGTAAACGGCTAGTGAGAAACATCTATTCCTCAAGCTGCAATTCAACGGAGATATAGCAGGTGATGTATTAAGGGATAGACTGACTTGAGCAGTTAAGAGGACGTTTAATGTAGCTAACTTCTATCTATAGTGCTTGACCCGATCTATAGGGTTTCCTCAACGAAAGGACAAGTTATCTGGTCATGCCACATCTATATATATCTACGAATTCAGCTACTCCTATGGAGAAAGCAATATTGGAAGCACTACCAGACAACTGAGCCAACGAGTTAGTTAGTAGCTCTCTGTTTGGCTAGGAAAGGGTACCATCGAAGCAATACGCAGCTCTGTTCTATCAAATTTGATCGATAGCGGTCATGTAACAGATAGAAATGGATCATTCAAAATTATTTATCATATTACTACTAGTTTTCATTATGAGGTTCAATCTCATCGCTTAAACATAGCAGAAGCTAAAGAAATTTAAGCTAACAATCCAAGTCTTTGTATGCATAAGAAACTTTATAACATTTTTATCACTTCGTTGACTGAATTAGCCTTTATAGTCAATATTATTTATTGTTATTTTCTATACTGTTTGTTCGTTTAATTTTCTTCATCCCCTCCTATCCTTTTCCCCCCAAAATAGATGCATCATTGTCTAATTATCAGAACACTTTTTATTACATAGTTTCATAGTTTTTATGTATGTTATTTCAATATCTACATTTTTCAAGTCATTGGTTTATTAAATTAACTTGGTGTTGTTTTACTTGTGTCTTCCGATTGTTATATAGAACTGCAGTTGATCAGTCTCTTATTGGCATATGTGCATCGTGTACGGATTGCCCCGATGTATGCCAACATGAGACTGATCAATTACATTTCTAAATAGCAATAGAAAGATACAAGTAAAACAACATCTAGTGAATCTAAACTGTACCACATTGCACAAGCAGGTGGCTATCAGGACTCAGTAACTAAGTAAATAACGCGATAGCGTCTGGAGTGAAAGGCACCGGGTTCGAGTCCTGGAGTGAACATCATCTCTGGGATGCAGGTACATCCAGCTGAAGAGTCCCAAATAGGACGAAACGCATGTCCTGGATTCTAATGCTAGCCCTACCCTACCTATTATGAAACATGGATTCAAGTTTTTGTCATTCTTATCAAAACTAGTGCACTCGATATCCTACTATTAATTTGTACTTCCTACTTATTATGTTTATTTATGTAATCTAATCCACTATTATTAACTCCGCCTGTAGCTCTTCTAGAGTTACCGCCGGTCCCAAGACCGGGTAAAGGAGGGTTGGGCATAGGGTTAGCAACTCCATCCCGTAGAAAACTAACTCGCTAAAAAATGCTAACCAAAGTTCCACTATTATTATCATTGAATCATACACTGCCTTGATTGGTTTAATAAGTTCGTACATGCACTGCTTGAAATAATCACTAAGAAAATGACACGAATAATTTACATATTTTATGAAGAAATTAAGGAGTTAATGGTCTTTTTAATTTCAGGATCGTGGATACGCACTGCTGAAGAGTCCTACAATAGGACGAAACGGCCGTCCAGTGCTTCGAGTTTTTTCATATTGGTTTAGCTTTAATGGACTCATAATCTCAATGATTGAAATTATTAAAATATCCACAAAAACGTTTTTGATATTAGATATTAACTGATTTCCGTTAGAAGAAAGTGAACATATGTTTTGAATTAAAATGACAGGATGTCTACGCTAAGCGATTACGTAATAGTAGTAATGAATTTTGTGTTCCTTTAGACCTTAGTGCTAAATGAACTTGATAGATTCAATTGAAATATATCTTCCAAGCATGTTTGATATTTAGTAATGGAAGGTATTCAGAAAAGAACTAGTATGCTAATGAAAACACTGGCTTGTAGATGAGTTACTAAATACCACAGAATCTGAAACTGAAACTTACTACCAATCGGTTTGAACAAGAGACAACATATTAGTGGGTTGATTAATTTTGAAATATGATCATTAATTCACACCCTTATCATTAAATATATTCATTGAAAAATTATCAACGATGGTTAATAGATCTGTAGATTAAACATTTTATGCAACTGTCTTGTCATGACAGAATCTCCATATTCATACTCGTTTATTATAGCTCACATTATGGATTTATCTTAGACAACCATTGAAAACCAGTGAACACTGGATTACGGTCTCGAACCAAGATCTTAATATTTAAGCTGTTGAAGTGTCGTACAATAGTTTAGATTTTCAACTTGAATTTTTGATAGAATGCAATCATTTTCCAATGCTAATGGCAAATAACTGGCTCGTATCCGACAGATTTCAAATCCCATAGTCACGGCTTCTAATTAGACTTCCGAGACTAATGTCTTAGAATTAGTCACCGATGAGCACATGATTATTATTATTAACGTAAGGGTTTGTAGATATTGTGGATTAATGGAATGGTAGCTAGGTGATTAAATCTTTCTACTCTCAATCATCACGTCGAACACTATGAAATTCCCTCACCTACATCAGTTGAACCAGCCTTAACATTCAAAAAGGGATAGCTGAAAACCAATCAAGTGGAAGTTACTAGTGAGAAAAAAACATCTACTATTTAATGTAATGAGCTAAGAAGTGCAACCGTAAAATCTTTATACGGATATATGTCAATAATCAATCATTCCATTTAAGGAAAGTATCAAACATATTTAAAAACACCAAGTTTACCGATAAACTTTAGTGGGACCGAGCAATGAACGCCAAACAGATATTGCATCATTACCAGCAAGAATATACACTCCAAGTGGTCCGCTATAATATAAGAACAACATAAATGTAAATGTAGTCAGTCAAACAGTTGGTTACCAGTTTTAAAAAGCTTCATAACAACCAATTTACCCGGTAACTACCAGACTAAATGAGAAAAAACAATTCAGTAGTGATGTCAGTTTGTAGACGAATAGTTATGAATAATGGAAAGTTATGCTTGGTGAAAGCCCTGATATAATATGTAGTATTCAGAATGCGTAGAGCGACAATACAAACATGTTAGGAATGTATTTCTCTTTTCCTCTCTCTCTTTCTAAGTGTAAAATGTTGCCCCCGCCAATCCTGAACAAATGATGAGCATATCGCGCAACAGTCAGCTCATTAATACTTTATGGCTGTCAAACGTGACCCATGAGGGTATAAGGCATATATATTGGTTAGAAGGTTTTGAAGACAGGTATCCACAATGCATCCCCAGAATATCGTGGAACTAAATAGTGTTTCGTTCAAGTTAGACAAAAATGAGAAATCAACTGATATATTTATGAGGTGTATTACCTAACCACAAACAGGAATAGACAGGAAAAAAACTACAGATAACCAAATCAAAACATGGTGGCGTCAGTCCATAAATTTATTGACTCCTAGACAGAACCATATTGTAAGATTCATGCTTTCTCATAGGCAAGCGAAAACAACGGTTGGAGATATCTGGTAACATAGATTGGAAATGGTCACACTAGTGAAGATGTATCCTTATTTTATTTTCCTTTACGTATTAAGCTTTATTAGTACTTCGTAATTTGTTTTTCGATCGAATCTATCACATCATTTTAAATCATACATCACCATCTTTAATCTTTCTAACTATAACTGATTATGCCATTATTTAAACTCACTTGTTGCTCATTTTGTCATCCTAATATGGTAATGGCAACAGGAGCTAATACATATTTGTCTCAAACTATCAATTGATCATGATTAATCGAATGTCCCACAAATACACTGGTACGGCCGAGGGTGGAGAGAGTCCGTTCTCCCTCACCATATACTCTCATATGGCCACGCGTATACAGCAACTTTCAGGGAAGTCCTACTCACTGCCTTTTCGTGGCGATGATGTTTTTTTTTTACCAAATTGAGAGGACGAAAAGCAAATTCCGGCGCATTAACACAGTTGGTGGATATTGAAGATTCACCTAGGAAAGTTGTAAAACCCTGATTCCAAACCAATGGTGAACATGGGCTCCAGGATTCTGAAGGAACAAATGGCGTATAAACCAATCGTTGATCACTGGATACCATGGGACTGTATCTTCTGACGTTGACCAACTACCTTGTGGAATAGACCTTTAGGTCAAAGGTCCGGAGAGTAACCCCCTAAGAAAACCATTCGCCTCATTTTGGGCGCCCGAGCAATATCATAGCCCATACACAAACCAAGTGACTTGTTTGGCGTATATATATTCAGTGACTCTTTGTACGAATATTTAGGTTCTTAAATAAATAAATAATAAAGATTAGTCGAACGATCAACAACATACAGCAAAGTTATTTGGTATTCAACAAAATGAGATCAAAGATAGTTGAATAATTGAAAAATAGTTAAAAAATTTTGAGACAATCAATCATTTGATACAGCAAATTACTATTTTCAATTATAGTGAGAATCGTTATTAAAAGTAAAATTTAAAGTGCTTCTGTTTAGGCAATCGGGTAGTATACTAGCCTTCACAAACAAATCGAATGACGAAATGTGGAGCATATATATTTAGTGCCTCCTTGTACCAATTTTTATGTTGAGCATTAACATCATTGGATGTCAACTTAGTGGTCTACAGGTTAAGCTTTCACGCGCAAGACCGACAGGTCGAAGGTTCGAATCCTACGAATAGGATCGTGGATGAGCACTGCTGAAGAGTCTCGTACAAAGACGAAACGGTAGTCCAGTACTTTCAGGTTTTCCATAGTGATCTAACTTTAATTGACTCATGAATTTAACTATTAAATAAATAATAATAAAATTGAACTTACCAAATCATATGATTAACAAGTCGATCATAGAAAAATTTACCTAAAGTGAAAATTTATTATTACTTTTTAAAAAAAGAAGTAAACTGGTTAATTTTGTTGGCAAATATTGAGTTTCAGTAGAAAGTACAAAGCAAAAAGAGAACAATATAAGTTTAAAGATATTTAAGTCCATAGTAAATCTTAAGGTTAGGGAGGAAGAATGTTTGAGAACGGCCCACAAGTGAACTTGAGGAAGCTCTGAAAGAGCCGAAGATATTCCATCATATAGAAGAATATTCTAGAATCTCCACGTATAGTTTCCCTATTGGACAAATGCTAAAAGCCACTGGATGCGGATTGGATGATTATAATAATGATGATTTCATTTTTACTAAAAACTATAAATACCTAAGAGTTTTGTACCATATTTGAAGCTGTTCGGAATCACATTCCTCGTCAGTCGTCTTCTGTCATCTTATTTGAAACTTGGAGGGTTCTAGCGTTCGAGTGTTCAAGCTATATGCGGTATATCAAGAATCTAAGCTTTAAATATAACTGAATACATTTGTAAAATCTCAGGGAATGAATTTGAAGTGAATTCAACGTTTCGTTTGTCAATCTGGTCCAAGGAAATAAGATCCAACATCGAACATCAGATGTTCAATGTTTGATCATATTTCCTCGAAAAATCTTGAACCAGATGGCTAAGTGAAATGTTAGGTTCACCTGTAAGTTCATTCGCTGAGATTTTACAAATACATTCTTCCTCCTTAATGTCTCACATCAAATTGGCGTTCAAATACTGTGAAATCACTCAATCGAATTAAAACGAAAGTTCTTATAAATCTTATGATTACTTTTTATCGCTGAGAATCGTCAATTACTTGATATTATGGGTAGACATCAATTGACCATTGTATAACACTTATCCACCGAAGACAATGAAAGATGCTTGCGCAATGTGAGGACTAACGATACTACTAATGAGTAGAGCAAAACACAATTAGATGGGAGAGAGATTTGAACCTATGACTGCGATATTTAAAATGCTTTTGTCAGTAAACCATCGTTCTATCCACATAGTTAGTTGATTCTAGTGGAAATGATGTTGAAGTCATTAAATTAAATGGAAATATATTATTATCGGTAATGATAATAAATGCTCCTACTTACCTTCGTGTTCAGCGTAAAATACTTGAGCACGATCGCGCGTCATAAAAACCTCTTCATTATGAATAATTTGTAATTGTGCATCGGACATCACAGATTCAACATACTAACGTTTGATAAAATTACATGAAATTTTTAAAACTATGGATTTAATTAGTTTTAAGAAATGATTAATGGAGAAATAATTAACTTGACAATGATACTTATCAGTAAGCCGATATGCATAAGATTCTACTCTTCGTCACGCGATACCGCCCCTAAATGCCCCGGTACGGCAAAGAATAGGGAGTCCGCTCTCCTCGAAATAATCACACATGGCCACGCGTATATAGCCTCCGCCACGGAAGTCCTACTCACTAACTTCTCGCAGCATAACCGTTGTTTACGAAACTGAGAGGATGAAAAGCGAATGTCCGGCGCTTTAAGCAGTTAGGTGGATATGGAAGATCCATCGAAGGTAGTTGGAAAACCACGATTCCAAACCGATGGTGTACATGAGCTTCAGAATCCTTAGGAAAGAAATGGTGTATAAACCAATTTTCGGTCACCGTCTACCATGGGACTGCATCTCCTTACGTTGCACCATTGCCTTGTGGATCAGACCTATAGGTGAAACACTCGAGGAGTGACCCCTAAGAAAACCAACTGATTCTGCCTGGGCTCCCGGGTAGTATATCAGCCCTCACACAAATCAAATGTGGCGCTAATCTATTTAGTGCCTGTTTGTACCAATGTTTATACGTTTAGATAATGATAAACATGCAATACCACTTCGAGTCAAAAATTTGATCAAACGAAATTTCAACAAAACCAGAAGCAAAAAAGCTGTACAATCTTCCCTAATAATTTAACTTTGCTGAATATGTTCAAAGCTACAAACCACTTTCATTTGGTATTAGTCTATTAACTGATTTGTAAAATTAGATCGATCAACAAAGTCATATGAAAATACAATGTATTATAAGGTTGTAGTTGTTCTCTTACAAATTGTAATTCAGGACGTTAAACAGGAACTTCATACATCCTACCTATCAATTTTAGGTCCTTCAAAGTTTATTGATTATTTTATTTAATAAAATAATTACCAATATTTCCAAACTATTACTGAAGAATATATAAAGTTATATATAATTAAGAGGTATTTTGCAAATATATCAAGGTTTCATGTTATTAAACAATCAGATAGATTCTCTACTTCAAACTTCGATTTATATTGTTACATCGACTGAACTGGACAGTTCATTCTGCTGTTGAACCAATCAAACTAATCCATTTAATGATTTGAACACAAAAATATTGGTACAAAGAGTCACTGAATATATATGCACCTCACAAGTGATCTGATTTTTGTGTGAGCTATGATACTCTCCGGGTGCCCAAACCGAAGCAGCTAGTTTTCTTAGGGGACCACATCTGGAGCCTTCAACCTAAAGGTTTGATCCACAATGCAGTGGGGCAACGTCAGAAGATACAGTTCCATGGTAGCCGGTGACTAACGATTGGTTTATACGCCATTTGTCCGCTTAGGATCCTGGAGCCCATATGTACAATTGGTTTGGAATTGTGGTTTTTCACTTTCCGTAGGTGGATTCTCCATATCCATTTAATTATACACCCACCACTATTATAATGTTAGGGTGTCTAAAGTGTGCATAAATAGATGCATTAATTCTAGGTAGTTATTTCTCATAATCAAACGACAAATATTGTTCCCCTATTTTCCTACATCTCAGCAAAGGACGAATTACTAAGGGTGAACTGTTTTTCAATTCCTACAGTTGGATCCAATTCTATCTCTAGCAATGAAACGATGATGTAATCATTAGATTATCTTAGATTTTTATGACAGAATACAGAATTTTAATAGCTGAATTCATGAGTCGATGTAAGCTAGACCACCATAGAGAACCTGGAATTATTGGATTGCCGTTTCGTTCTAGTATGGCACTCCCCAACAGTGAGCGTCCGCGATCTTGCACGCAAGACTAACTACTAAAATTACAACAATCTCCACAAAAACCCCATTTCTGGTCAGAATAGAGAATTCTTATATGATCAACATATGAGTAACACAAATCCAGTCAAATATGTGTAAATTCATATGAAAAACAATTAAAATTACAATGTCTGTAAATAAAGATATAAGTGTTGTTTAAATGATGGATTAACACTCAGTATGAAATAAAACAATTCCGTCTGTAACACTTCTAGGGTTATTACCGGTCTCAAGTCCGTATAATATAAGAGGGTTGAGGGTATGGGATCGGCAACCCCATCTCCTTTAAAAATAACCTTGCTCAAAGAAAAAAATCTATAAATGAACTTACTTTACGATAATTTATAAAACGTTGAACATCTGGTTTCAATATTGCCAATGTTAATTGTTTCATTGACATATTGAACACTATGATCTAAAGATTTTTACAAAAAAAATAACCCGCAAAGTATAATTATTACCATCATTATTCTAATTGAAGAATAGTATTGAAATGGATCTGAGATACTAATTGATACATTGAAATGGGATATGATTAGCTTGAAAGAACTCAGTAAAATCATATTGTGGAGATAATATGACGAGAAAAAAGTTCAAATGATTATTATCAGAAGGGGTTTTTATAGAGATTATAGTAATTTTAATAGGTGAGATCATGAGTCGATTGAAACTAGACCATCATGGAAAACCTCGAAGCATTGAGACTCCTCAGCAATGCGCATCAACGACTCTGACTCGCGAGATTCGAACCCAGGACCTATTAGTCTCGCATGTAAGCATTTAACTACTAGACCACTGAGCCAGCACCCAATAGTATTATTGTCTAACTTCAACTAATCCACGAAATTAAGTGACACATCTATCATTGTCATCGGTGAGTTACTATCTGACAACAAACCCAGTTGAACTCCACTGGTCACTGCTTCTCACTTGAACTCCAGGATATATCTATTGAAGCCAGTCACTAGTGAGCATATGTTGATTAATATCAGAAGGGATTTTTGTGAATATTCTAGTAATTTTAATAATTGAGATCATGAGTCAATTATTATTAGCTTTATTCAATATTTTATTTTAAGTACAATATGGAATTCTCAGCATAAAGTGTTTCAACAAGTTTCATTTCCTTATTTCTTGATCTATCCTTGCAATAAACATTGAGTAGTCGCCAGTTAGATGTTAACAGTTAAGGAATTGACATCTGATTAATTTATATTCTTTTCGATGTACATTGCCAATAACCACAATGTCTGTGATTGGGCTCTTTCGTAACTTCTATAGTGAAAGGTTGTGAACTTTTCATTAATTCATTTGAATAGGTTATGCAATTAATTGATATAATGATATTTTGAAACAAACAAGGAAATAGATCATTTGTTGAAATATCTAGATAGCAGGAACAAGTAGATCAGATATTTAAGCAGATTAGCTAGTTGATTGACAAAATATTTTTTGTCAATCGATCACTCTGTATATTCAAAAGATTCCAATAGCTGATCAATTAACAAAAAATAACCTGAAATCCAAACAGATTTCTATACTGATAATGTTGACTAGAAAGACGATAAAAGCCAAGGTTAAACAAACCAGCTCCATCAAAATCTTCCTCATGAGGTATAAATCTTACACTAACACTATGTGTTAATATGTATTCACATCAACTTCACAATCATATTCAACACTTTCGTAAGAAGCAGTTGATAAAAACTTGTATTATCAGATTAGTTTGATTACATCGTTATTCATATTCTTTTCAAATGAATAAACAAAAGGTACAAACAACCAAAAAATCACTAAGCAGATGTTTATTTCTAGAAAATAACTCTCCAACAATTTCAACGACTTGCTTTAAAATGAATCCATATAGTTCCAATTAGGAGTACATTTCAGAAAGTAGACCGTTACCAACTGATGGGATAAAGTGATTATCGAATCACATTATAAATTGACTAAAGTTCTAGGTTAGTCTGAAAGTAATGTGCCTGCTGCAACATCTAAAGATTACCTTTTTGATTCTTGATGATGTCATAGATATATTCTGCAGAAACGATCACTTCAAATAGATTAAGACGAAACAACTGTCCACTGATTTCTGAACACTGTCAATACTTCTTCAACTGTTATCAGCAAATGATACAAACAATCAACATAAGTAGAAATATCAGAAGGGGTTTGTGGAGATTTTTAGAAATTTTCACAGATTGAAATCATGAGTCAGTTGAAGCTAGCCCACCATTGAAAACCTGGAAGCACTGGATGGCCGTTTCGTCCACAAACCCCTTCTGATAATAATCATCTGCTCACTAGTGACTGACTTCAAGAGGTACTCCTGGAGTTCTAGTGGGAAGCCGTTACCAGTAAAGTTCAACCAGGTCTGTTGTGAGATATCAGCTCACTGAAGACAATGGTATATGGTGGCGCAACTTCGTGGATTGGTTGAAGTTAGACATTAACACCGTTGGATGCCGGCTCAGTGGTCTAATGGTTAAGTGCTCGAGCGCGAAGCCAGTAGGTCCTGGGTTCGAGCCCCGCGTGGTGCGGGATCGTGGATGCGCACTGCTGAGGAGTCACATACTAGAACGAAATGGCCGTCCAGTGCTTCTAGGTTTTCAATGGTGGTCTAAATTCAACTGACTCATGATTTCAATCTGTGATAAGTAGAAATGATTCGAAATTATTATTGATCAACAAACACAAAAGAACTCATTTACCTTTCACTCTCAATGACTTACATTTCAAGAACGAATACGAAAGAAAAAAACAAACAAACAAATAATCACATTAAATGATTTATTAAAGATAACTTATTACACTTTGTCATTCAATTAAACAATCACCACATGTACATGTAAACATACAGGAATGATTTATGATTATTTCAAAAATAATAACAATTTGAAGTTAGTATACACTATACATAAATGAACACAGTAGGTAATAATGTAATTAATTAATCAATCAATCTAATTATAAATGAAATAAAAAACAACACTATCAACACCCCTGGTACAACCGAGGGTGTGGGGAGTTAGTTCTCCCTCTCCAAATGCTCTCACATGGACACGCGTATACAGACATTGTCAGGGAAGTCCTACTCACTGACGTCTCGCAACAACGGTGCTGTTTACCTAAATGACACGACGAAAAGCGGATGCCCGGCCCTTTAGCCCAGTTAGTGGACACAGAGGGCTCACCTAGGGGAGTTAAAAAAACCCACAATTCCAAACCAATTTTGCACATAGGCTTCAGGTTCCTAAGGAAAGTAATGGCGTATGAACCAATCGTTAGTCACAGGCTATCAAGGGACTGCATCTCCTTGCATTGCTTCACTGCTTTGTAGATTAGACACTTAGGTCAAAGGCTTGGAAAGTGGCCTTCTAAGAGAACCATCTGCTTTAGTTTGGGCACCCGGACAGTATTATAGGCCACGCACAAATCAAGTGACTTGTGAGGTGCATATGTATTCAGTGACCCTTTGTACCAATATTTATATGTTGAAATAAATAAATAATACTATCTACTACAGTGTATGTGTATACCACATATATTGAGATATTTTTAAAGGAAAATCAAATAACACGTGAATGTCTATTTGAATACAATGATAATAATTGAAACAAACCGTCTATCATGGAAATAATACAGTTTTTTTTACATCCTAGAAAATAACAACCCCTTACATAAGACTGAATTATCGAAAACCAAATTATCGTAGGAATGTAATTTCAATTATCGATTGTTTTGTTCGAATGCTTATTACTACATTCCATATGATATTGAAAGTGATTGGTTTCAACACTGTGATTATTGAGGAGTTTTTTTATATTCAACAATAAGTCACAGTCAATGTAAGATCTGAAATATGTATTGGTTGAAATTGGTACACTTCAAATCAGCACAGAAAAAGCGGAAGTTAGAAAAATGAGAAGCAAAAAACAGGAATTAATTTTAACACCAGGAATTTAAACATAAGAAATACATATTTCAGCAAAATTATGTAGCAATTAACAATGGAATATAAGACGACGGTTTCGTCCTATTTAGAACTTGTCAGCAATGAATTTTATAAACTTCGAATAGCTCACACTAACAATCAATAACTTTATGCATTGATTGATACAGTAGTAATTTAATAATTGAATTCATGAGTCAATAGATGCTAGACCATCATGGAAAACCTCGAAGCATTGGACAACCGTTTCATCATCCTAGTAAGGGACTCCTCAGCAATGCGCATCTATGATCCCGCCCCGCGAGATTCGAATCCAGGACCTATCAGTCTCGCATACGAACGCTTAACCTCTAGACAACTAAACTGACATCCAATAGTGTTTATGTCTAACTTCAATCAATTCACAATACAGTAGTATTGATCATTCAAAGATCATTTCTATCATAATACATGCATTATTTTGTGATAACCGAAGTTACTTATATTCTTTTTCTTTCACATACACACTATCATTTCATGCCTCATTTCAATAAACTATATCAGAATGGGTTTTGTGGAGAATTTTAGAAATTTCACAGGTTGTAATCATGAGTCAGTTGAAGCTAGACTACCATTGAAAACCTGGAAGCACTGGACGGCCGTTTCGTGGTACAGGATCATGGATGCGCATTGCTGAGGAGTCCCATACCAGGACGAAACGGCCGTCCAGTGCTTCCAGGTTTTCAATGGTGGTCTAGCTTCAACTGACTCATGATTTCAACCTGTGAAACATCATCAAATGTACAAGAAATTCACATACATACGGGGTAAGAACGTAGAAATAAGAAATTTTGCTTTAAATAAACAAAATAATCTCTTAGTTACTAATTTAAATGAATAAAAACTAATTCACAAAAAACAAGATTTTTAAAAAAAAAATTTATACAAAAAAATAATAGTTACTATTCCATCTTATGAAAAAATGATGTAACGGAAATAATAAATGCCGATCTCGTTAAGATTTCATTTTACGAACAAGGATGAAATGATGACAACAATTGATCATCAGGACATGATGATGATGTTAACGAGAATGATGTGGTTGTTGTTGTTGTTCTTGGTGCTGATGATGATGTTGATGACGGACACTGGTTCGATGACAGAATTTCACCTAAGATTGGAATAGTCAAGTTTTCTGATAAATCCGGCAATAACGATGTATACTGAAAATGATAATAAAAAAATTTTATAATAGAAAATTGACAAACGATATCAAAAAATTTGAATATAAACAAAATTCATTTACAGCTATAAATTGAACCTATTCAGATTCAGCTCTCCATCTCCAAGTGCTCTCACATGGATACGCTTATACAACAACTGACAGGGAAGACCTACTCACTGACTTCTCGCAACACCGGTGTTGTTTACGAAATTGAGAAGACGAAAAGCGAATGTCCGACCCTTTAACCGGGTTGGTGGACAGTACTAGGGACACACCTAGGGGAGTTGGAAAACCACAATTCCAAACCAATGGTGCACATGTGCTCCAGTATCCTGAAGGAACAAATGGCGTATGAACCAATTGTTGATCACCGGCTACCATGGGACTGCATCTCCTTACATCGCTCCACTGCCTTGTAGATTAGACATATAGGTCAAAGGTTCGGGGTGTAGCCCCAGTTGCTTCGGTTTGGGCACTCGGGCAGTATCCTAACACTCACACAAACCGAATGATTTATGTGGAGCTTGTAATGCTTGTGGCTTAAAGCAATATCGAGGCAATCTGCACAGTACGCACATATGACTAATCAATTGTGGTCCTGAACATCAATAGGAAGATTCAAACAACCAATACAAATAAGGTTATTTTATATGCAAGTAGCATTCCGCACGAACCGCCCCGCCTGGAGCCCCTCTGAGGCTACTGCCAGTCCCAATCCCGGATAAAAGAGGAGGGTTGTGTATAGGGTTAACGAACCCATTCCTTAGAAAACTAACTGGCTAAAAAAAGTTGCCAACCATTCTTCAGGAATCGGTCAAAACTGGCGTGCTATTGAAAACTAGAAAGCACTGAACATATACGAAACCTAAAATTCTTAATTTGAATTTCTGGGAGTGTAATCAGTGTCCAGTGTTGAATAGTCCTGCATTCAGACAACACGATCACTCACTTGCTTCTTGGTTATCTTCCATGGTATCCCACCCAACGACCTTATTTTTCATCCCCTATTGGTATTACCATTTAGAGTTATTTGATTTTAATTCTATTAATTCATTTCATAAGGTTATAAATGCATTAAACTGTAACAAACTTGACTGATAAATATTTGTAGTGATTCATATCAGAAGGGTTTTTATGGAAATTATAATAAATTCAATAGTTGAAATCATTAGTTAATTGAAGCTAGACCATCATGGTAAACCTCAAAGCATTGGACGACTGTTTCATCATCCTAGTAAGGGACTCTTCAGTAATGTACATCGACGACCCCAACTCATGAGATTCGAATCCAGAACTTATCAGTCTCGCGCTGGAGTGATTAACCACTAGACCACTATAGTGATGACAAAAGACAACAATATAAAACAATTAAATAATTACTTGTGATATACGTTGTAAACCATTTTCTAATTTTTCATTAGCTAATAATAATCTTTTTAAATTATTCACAGCTTGATGGATGTTTTCAAAAGATTGAGTAGTAGCGGTAGTGGTAGTAGTATCTTGTTCAATATTTTCATTATTCAATGATTGATAAGATTGTAGTTTCAAGTTCATATAGACTGGTATTAATTGAGATAATTTTTCATGGAATTGTTGAATCTTCTTAGATGATTCTTTCATTTTATCGATCTAATTAGTGTAAAGAGAAAAAAGAGAAAGAAAGAAAAAAAGAAAAAATAATAAAAACGAATAACTTACATATATGTAATTGAGTATAGAGGATAAAGTGTAAGTGAATAAATAAATTGTAATTAATGAAATGAGATACTGCGGTGTGTGCTACTTATATTGAATTAAGTAGTATATGATGTTAGTCGTGAACAGAAAGTCTGGCAGCAAAGAGACAAGATAAACGAACAGTAAAGAATGGAAAACAAAATGCAATTTGTATGAAAATGCAAGAACAATGAATTCTGAATCATTTTGAGACAATCGATGGATATTTTGCAAATTATATATTTACTATTTGGTTGTTGCATTTTGTTAACAAGTCCTGTAATTTTGTGCATATTACATTCGATTGTCCCCATCCGTGTTCTGTTCACTACAATATGAATAGATGAGGAACGAAGTTATAACTCTACATAATGTACTCATGAAAGTGATGAAAGGTTGATGTCTTTTTTTTGTTTTCATAGGCTACGAGTGTAAACATATAGGATGTGCATATGTTTATATTACTTCATCTCAAGATCGAACGGTAGGCGAGAAATTATAAACGAAGTAAGTAAGTAGACCATGTACCTATTCAAGACTCAGTCTACCTATCCTTGTCTGAGTCAGAAAGAAAGCGAGTAGTATGAATAAACATGGTTTATATACATTATGATTTGGTCTTGCTACTAAACTATCTTAATTGGTTTAGCTTCTTCATTCGCATAGTGGGTTACTTAGAACATGGGTATAGACAATTCTATATGAAGTTCAGGTCAATTATGTTGTCTAGACTGACATATTATCTAGTTCATACAACACAATACAACCAAAACATTTAACTTTTAAGTTGAAATGATAGATAGGAGTTTTAACTCAAGTGGGATGTATTTGGTTTTACTGTACACTCCAAGCTCAATGATTTAATTGAGAAGCTTTCATTGTCGTTCTTCACAACACTGGACATTTCATTTGAAATGAATTTGAAATAACAGCTTAGAGAGTAAAACAGTTGAATTTTCATCCTTTTAGTCATAGGTTCAAACCTCCGTCCTACCCACTATAATTTAGACTATTGAGTAGTAGTAACGCAAACTATTACACCCAAAATTTAAGCGATGACACGAGGGTTTGCGGAGATCATCGAATTTTTTTAGATAACATCGCGGATTGATATGAGTTAAACAGTCAATGAAATTTAGGAAGAACCCGGGGTTAGATTCTCAGGGAGATCATGGATGCACATTGCTGAGTAGTCCCATACTGAAACGAAATAGATATTCAGTATTTCCTAGATTTTAATCGTTACTTTGAAAAAAGTTCATTAATGATATTGACTATAAAATTAATAATAATCACTCATGTACACTTAACTCCGCCTGGAGCTCATCTGGAGCTACTACCGGTCCCAAGCCCGGATAAAGGAGGAGGGTTGAACATGGAGTGTTAGCGATCCCATCCGGTAGAAAACTAACCCGCTAAAAAAAACGCTAAACAGAAAGTAAGTACCGTTTTATACTTACATCAATAGTATGTGTACTTGATGCATCAATTGGGATATTCAAATGATTTTCTTTATTTTCATATTCTTCATAATGTTTATAAAGTATATGATGAATGTTTTGAAGTGTTTCTTCTACTTTATCATGAGCTGATTGAATTGTTTCCAATGACTTATCATTATTTAATAAATTTGGATATTCTTGACGAATTGATAAAATTTTATCAACTAATTGATCCAAATATGTATCGGTTAATACATTAGCAAAACCTTTAGATTTTTGTAAAATTTTATTGAATTCCAATGATGATGATGATGATGAAGAGAATGGTGGAAGTTTCTTTCCCAAATGATCAGCCTTTCATCCATTCAATACAAAATAAAAAGTAGGTTTCTTATACATCGTTTTTTATCAAGTTATATTTATCATTATCAATAATGCTTGAAATGAATTGAGGAAGAGTGAAATACCGTATAGTTAACAAGAAGTTGACATAACTTCACTTGGTGTTGTTTTATTTGTATCTTCCAATTGCTAATTAGGACTGCAATCGATCAGTCTCTTGTTGGCATATATGCAAATTGCTTTTAAAGCAAAGATGGATAGTGGCTAGCAGTGGAATCCAGGACATGCGTTTCGTTCTATTGGGGATTCGTCAGCTGGATGCACCTGCATCCCAGAGATGATGTTCACTCCAAGACTCGAGCCGAATACTGTTCGCTTCAGACGCCATCGCGTTATCAACTTAGTTACTGAGTCCTGACAGCCACCTGTTTGTGCAATGGGGTGAGGTTTAAATTCACTCGGTGTTGTTTTACATGTATCTTCCCATTGTTATTTAGGAATGTAATTGATCAGTCTCATGTTGGCATATTTGCAATCCTATGCGGTTTGCCTCGATATAGCCCAAAGTCACAAGCTTTTTAAGCAAAGAAACGCGTGTCGTGGATTCAACTGCTAGCCATGATTCATCTTTGCTTAAAAAGTTAATATGTTCTTCAGTAAATTCATATTGTGAGCTTCCAACAGCTAATGATATTAATTAGTTTATCAAAAAGAAATAAACAGAAGTTCTTTTCTTAAAAGAAAAACTATATGTTATGACTTTATGTCCGACTTTTTTACCACGTGATTTATCCACCAATCAAAATACGACCTACACAATCCTAGCACTGTGCCAAATCAATGACGTTCGACCGGTATGAACAGCCTAGCGTCCTTATTGGTCCTATGTCCGCCTAGCCCGTCCACTTGAGTCCACAACACCAATACCAGCTTCCACTATGCGAATCGAATCATTTATTTCAGACATACTGGGTTTATATATCAACCAAACAGACCGCAACACACCATAAAATAAGAAATAACATTTATACATGATCAGGCTAGAAAGTGGCTGTGAACGTGGGAGACTGTAATCAATAAACTGAATATAACTTAAGAACAGTAAGTCGTTTAATAATAATTTATAGGTCAAAATGAAGCTTATAATAAGGGGAATATAAATATACATAATCTAATTATTGAATAGTCATACCATAAGAATGTAGATAATATTAATCAATTAATATGTCTCAGAAGTTACTCGTGATATAATCTTCGCTCGGATATAACACTATAGTGAATAGTAAATTATTCAACACTTAACGAGCAATGGATTGATGATTAAGGCAATCGACTTTTAGCTAATAAGTCGAAGATTTAAAAACCCCACTTCAGTCATCTTGTTTTGAGTGACTGAATGAATATCGGCAGTCTATACATTTAGAGTATAACTTGAAGCCAATTATGTGTATCTGTACTATGTAAATAAGTTAGATAATGTATATTATCATCTGAAGTGATTCAAGAGTACATAGAGGATTTTACAAACACTATTTACAAGAAACTATGATCATTGTACAATAAAACATAACAATCATTGTATAAATGGTTAACATCGAAATAAAAAAAAAGTCATTACAAATTATTTATCTACTGAATTTAATCTGTAAGGATTTGAGTTATCTCGTTGTTGATATTCTTAACAAAATGTTGATCAATTTTAATTGGAACTCAATTGTTCAGTGTATAATCCATTCGGCGTTCGAAACCAAACATGCCGAATTCGAGTTCAATCATGAACATGAACACTAGGATGTAAATACATTCAGCTAACTAATCCCAAATACAACAGAACGCATAACCTGGATTCCACTAACATATAAAACTAGAAGTTAATCTACTTGATAATGAATAGTTAGAGGCGAACTGTTTCCATACCAAGTAATACTGGTCACAGTAGAGACTGTATCATAAGAACAGAGGACAAATAAACTGACCAGTCAAACGATAGTGCCAAGACTATTATAAGTATCTGTAATCTCGGGAATAAACAGATTCTATCTATTCAAATTTAAGCGCTGTAGATTAGATGTTCCAGACTTACTTACGCTCTATCAATAGTTCACAAATAGACTGTAGCTAAAAACCTGTAATTGTTAAGTTTTAAATTATGCTAAATCACTTAACCTTCTGAACAGGCTATATCTCCAAAATTTCCGTCGGAGATCTTAATCTACTTCAATATTACAATTCACCACTGACCATTATAACTTCTTAAAGTACGCCGTTAATTTTGATTCCTAATTATAATACGGTGAGTGAAAGGTGAAAATCAACTCAAAGACTGATACCATTTGTTAGTTTAGCCGCCCCTAGCTTTCATTCAACCTACTCCTACAGCAAGAAGCATTGCACAACGAGGTAAGAAGTGGCTGGGTAGACTATGATACACGCGTCAACCATCTCAATTTATGAAGATTCACTACCTCATCAACCGATTTCTTATCTTTATCTATTGCTATGAGTTTAACCTTAATATGGCTCACTTGAAGGTTTAAGTATACGTAACAGAACGGCAAACGTCTGAATGACTCAGTGTATAACGCTAGCGAAAAATAGCAGAAGTGCGGTTATTACACAAACAGCAACCAAATAGTATATACCTCCTTACATAGATTAGTTTAATAGTCAGTAACTTCATCGACTAACACTATTCCTACGTTTAGTCAACATAACTTTCTGGCAATCTACTTCAACGCCAATCATAAACATACAGACAATAAGCACTTTTCTTTCCTCACAGATATAATAATGTACCCTTTTAAAGAGTCGTGATACAATGATACAGGAACAAACTCGTAAAACAATGAAAAAACAACAACAAACAAACAACTGTAACTTAAAAAGAAATCTATGTCATTGTAGAATGTTTTTATTATCCATGTATATTGAATGGTACAAAAGTATAAACATATTTAGAATAATATTAAATAATAGTTTATAACAAAATAAAATTGATGACCGGTTAGTTAATAGGCTATTTAACGAACAACTTAGACATATACACACAAAAACATACAGGGGGGAAAGGGATGATCAATCTAGTACGGTTTTTTTCAGTAGAAAAGATGAAATGCAAATGAAACATCGTGAGAGAGACAGGGAGAGAGCGAAACAAACAAAACACAAACCATGTAACCTTTTTACAAAATGGTTACCTTTTACAGAACAGAATATGAAGTAACAACACATATACTCAAACAAATACATACAAAGATCCATGATGTATATATATAAGCATATAACCATATAACTGTTATAATATAGATCATATCTCAGTCATTTATTCATTCAATAATGATTAAATCATCATCATCGTCGTCGTCGTCAGCAACTGGTACAATAATAGGTGATGATAGTGTTGTTAATTCTTTATCAAATCGTAATTTCTTCTCTTTGATTCTATTCATATTATCTTGATCATCACAAGTGATTGTATCGAGAAATTTACGTTTATTACTATTACTATTAATACTGGTATTATTATTAACACTATTATCCAAATCTTGATTTAAAGAAGTCATAGACTCTTCAGTAATTTCAATTAAATCATCCTCTGTATCATCATTATTGTTGTGAACAAATTTGTCTAAGGGAAATAGAAGAAGAATAAAAGAGGAAAAATAAATTAGAATATCTAGATAAAAACATTTTAGATGGACGCTTTGAGATCGATCTCATACTCCTTAAAATTAGTCAGTCATTCAGTAACAACGTAGAACTTCAAACGTACGTACATCAGTTCGAGTTGCCATACCACATTAGCATAGAAACGCAATTGTTAATTCAAATCCCATAGTAGTAGAAGTAGTAATAGTATAAGCATTAATCGAAAAGATTAGAGTTTGAAGATGCTTTCCAAGGAGTATAATCCAATGAAATAAATTTGGAAAGAGAAAAAAGAAAGGGACATGAAGAACTCCTTAAAATGATGCAATTGAGAATGTAGATTAATGCCTGTGTATTAGTCATGTTTACAGAAAATTTTAAGAAAGTCCTACTGCAAGTAGAACTATGTGTTGAGAGTATTTTTATATAAACTAAACAGTGAAAGCTGTTGATATGGAGAGTTCACTTAGGTTAGCTGATATATTGTAATTTCAAACTAATAATCCTATAGATTGTCTTAAAAATCCTAAGGAAACTAAATGCGGAAGAATGATTTGAGCCTCTTGATTTATTTGATACCACTATGTAAATTACTTAGGCGAGTAAACCATCTAAAACTCTTAGATGATAAGATCATCTATTTATCTAATAGGCTAATTAAATTCACTGTAACCCTCCTATTACACGGTGGCATGTCATGGGACATGTACTTGCAAGCCAATTCACTAAATATTTATAGATAATATTCACGTTAGAAGCCGCTGAGACAACAAGTATCAGTAAGTCAAACAGAACGTAGAACCAGTTACGTTTGTACATCGGTACAAATTCCCATACTCCATCATCACAGAGAGATGTGATTGATAGAAAATTCCTGGAGTTGTAGAGGTAGTAACAGTATTAGAAAAGATTGGACATCGAAAATACAAATTATTGACAAGATTTATACATTTCCAACTCAGCAGAGTCGGCTTTTTAGGTACGGTAATAATAATGGAATTCAGATTTTCATTATGCACGATTCTGCATTGCCGGAGTTAGGCATTACTAACATAGTGTAGTTATTAAATATAAGTGATCTTCCGAAGATTATGATGTCCGAAAATATAATTATCGAGTATTTTAAGCTCGTAGAGGTCAGGTTTTGGAGGCACAAACCAGGACTGCGCGCACAAACACGTTGCGAAACTAATATTTTGTGACTAGGCCAAGTCGTGACAAAACGAAAAGTATTTAGGGTAAGGGTTGCTATCAGTGTTCTAAAAGTACTTTACACTTTGACGTAATAAAGTATGTTCCAAAAATACAGACAACAGTTACCAACTGATTAAGAGCGGTTTGTGCGGCTTGGATCTGTTATATCCTAGTGAAGATTAAATTACGAGCAACTTCCAATAACTATTAATAGACTAATATTTTTGTTGTATAACCGTTCAGTAACCAGATTAGGTATATCTATATTCCTCTTATTATAAGCTTCATTTTGACCTATAGATTATTATTAAACGACTTACTGTTCTTAAGTTATGTTCAGTTTATTGATTACAGTCTCCCACGTTCACAGCCACTTTCTAGCCTGATCATGTATAAATGTTATTTCTTATTTTATGGTGTGATGTGGTCTGTTTGGCTGGTACATAAAACAAGTATGATTGAAATAACTTATTCGCATAGTTAAGGCTGTTGTTGGAGTTTCTGGACCGCACTGGACGGGCTAGGCGAACAAAGGACCAATAAGAACAATAAACTGCTCATACCGGTCGAACGTCATCGTTTGGCACTGAGTTTCCCCCAAATGCCCTAGTACAGCCGAGAGCGAGGAGAGTCCACTCTCCCTCTCCAAATGCTCTCACATGGCCACGCGTATACAGCCTCTGCCAGGGAACTCCTACTCCCTGACTTCTCGTGACGGGAGTGTTGTTTACAAAATTGAGAGGACGAAAAACGAACATGCGGCCCTCTAACCGGGTTGGTGGACATGGAGAGCCCACCTAGGGAAGTTGAAAAACCATAATTCTAGGCCAGTAGTACATGTGGACCCTTGGATCCTGAAGGAACAGATGGCGCATGAACCAATTTTTGGCCATTGGCTACCATGAGACTGCATCTCCTTACGTTGCACCACTGCCTTGTGGATCAGACCTTTAGATCGAAGGCTCCGGGTGTGGCCCCATAAGAACACCACATGCTTCGGTTTGGGCATCCGAACAACATCACAGCCCTCACACATATCAAATGAGATCTGTGTGGCGCATATATATTTGGTGCCTCCTTGTACCAATACCTATGTGTTCAAATAATAAATAATAATAATGGCACTGAAATTGAATAAGTCGTATTTCGATTGGTGAATAAATCACGTGATAACTAACCGAACTTTAAGTCACAACAGTATCATACACTAGACAATTTTCGAAATTAACTATACAAGTAGCATATTTACATTGCTGTGTACACCATTTTATAAACCCTTTCATAAAGTACCATTCATAATGAATTTGAAATATGATAACACTGAGTAAAACTGTCCAACTAACAAATCAAGAATGAAAATATTTAGTACTGGGTAACAATCATTTAGGAAACAATGATAAATTAGTTGAAGACATCGTCATTGATTGCAGCGGTTACAATATGTTGTATGTGTGTGTGTGTGTATGTGATCACAATACCATTTTTAACGTCTCATGCTACTTGTTAGCTCAACTGTAATTAATGATTTATGTTATCTTACTATTTGCTTAAACGACAAACACAAATCATTAAGATAACCTAACTAATTTCCAAATACTTATCCAAAAATATATAAAAATATGTTCTCTCAATACCTGTATTTTCATTGTTCTCTTTTTCAGTATTCTTTTCTGATATTGTATTATCTCTTGAATTTGACAAAATGGAATTTATATCACCTACAATTCTCCATGTTTCAGATTGTTGTTCTTCATTATTAAATTGTTCTGTTAAACGACTATCGATATTAAGATTTAATGTTGACGTTGATGTTGATAAATCAGAATTAGTAGGTAATGCATTAGCCAATTCTACACTAATACATGATAAAATAAGTTGAATGGTAAAATCTTGACGAAAATCATCACATTGTAAACAAGTTCCATGTGTTAATTTAAAGTCAGCTAATGTTTTATTTAACGTCTCTGAAATAAGCAACAACAAAAAAGAAAATAATTGACACAAGCAAAGTATTATCACTGATAGAATCAATAAAACAAAATAAATCAATCAAATTATGATGAGATATATTTTGTACTGTTTTATCTAACCTACTAAACCAATTAATTAATTAATTAAGGTAGAACCCAGAATCTCGTATTAACACCAATCTTGTTAAGTAATTTAAAAGTAGTCAGATGTGATAGATTAGCGCTAGAAACGATTAAACAAAAATAACAGTGATTATCACCTATTGTCTGCTCATTAGTAAACATCCCAGACCTACAGAAGATCAGTCGCAATTAAATAAATCACTAGTAACGTCTAAGATTGTGAAGTTCGGTGACGCCGGTTCAAACCATACAATAAACATCAGTTCCCTCATAATCGCAGATACACGTTGATGATGGATGCTAACTAGCAAAGAAATTGCATTCAAGGTTTCTTGTTGACCATATTCAATCATGTGATTTCGATTCACTAAGACAAGCGGCGACACTGTGACTTGATTAAGAGAATTCACCCATTATGACATTAAATAAGAAAGAAAGATTAGTTCAGCGAAGAGTTCTCTTTTCGGCGAATTTACTTTCAAAGCTGTACAATCGCAAATATATAGACTTATTTTTACAGGGTGATAATAATACTGATAATAAACTTCTGTTATACATGGTGACAGTGAGGTTAAATAAACAAAGGTATTTAGAAAAAGGAATTTTTATAAAACAAGGAAAGTTTAATAATCGTTTGATAGTTAATGGCTTAGATATTCATCGGGTAAGGATGGCTCAGTATGATAAAATAAAATGTTGAAACAGAGATGAAATGTAATCGGAATGATCGTGGAAATAAAAACAAACTGGTTGGGGATAGAATATTTAAAGGGAAGATGAAAGGTGAAGCAGTTGGCTGTAAGGGAACAAGAGTATGAAGAAAGAGAAAAATTTTAATACATTAAGACCATGGTAGAAGAAGAGGTTGTACCAGTCTCTTTTGTACACATAATTCTGGTTTTTCAAAATATATGGCTATTGCCTCGGCAATGCAAAGAAGATGCAGTCTAATTGTTTTTGGGAGACTTCTACTTATCTTTTAGATGACTTTGAACGCAGAGTCTGTCTTGATTGAGTGACCTGTGTTCACAAAGTGTTCGATTATAGAACTTCTTATTGAGCCGTTGTCTCCTATTTTTAGCCACGCCGAACAATGTTCTTGAATTTTTTTGAATAAAGTACGCATCGAACGACCTATATACCTAGCTGAACAAGAGCGGGTAAATTGGTAAATACACATTGAGTTGGTCAGATGCGATGATTTATCTTTCAGATTATTGGTGAACAGTGATCGGCTGGAAAATGATATTCGCAATATTGCTGCGAAGAACGTTCTTTTTAAAGAATCTGAAATTCTCCTCTTTAAGATATATGCGGCTCTGTCACCTTTGAAGTCGATGTTCATGTATATTTTCTTTTCTACTGTAATTGTTTGTGGTTTTGGCATTTTTGGCTTCATGTTCTTATCAACGAATGTAGGAGGATATCCGTTTTTGATAAGAATCTCTTTTAAAAGGCTCAATTCTTCCTCTACGACCTCGGGGCTACAGATTCTTCGTAAAAAGAAGAGGCAACGGCTCAATAAGAAGTTCTATAATCGAACACTTTGTGAACACAGGTCACTCAATCAAGACAGACTCTGCGTTCAAAGTCATCTACAAGATAAGTAGAAGTCTCCCAAAAACAATTAGACTGCATCTTCTTTGCATTGCCGAGGCAATAGCCATACATTTTGAAAAACCAGAATTATGTGTACAAAATAGACTGGTACAACCTCTTCTTCTACCATGATGATATTGACCAGAAAGGTAATGAAACATACACAGTTAAACTATCTTCTTCACAGAACAAAACAATATCACAGATACTTAACTGATTTTATAATCTATGAATATGTAAAAATCAGTTCAATTTTCACCGTTTTACCCGTCCAAAGTAGCCAGGGTTAAGGTTATCATCAATTAATAAACAGGTACAGTACTTTTTATATATCAAGTTACTTGATCTATGAAATTATTACTCAAGTCTTTAAGCAGTAGTAAATCACAACTTCACAATTTTTTTCCGTGTGCCAATATGTCGGTAAACGTAAAGTAGCCCCCAAGTGCCCTGGTATGACCGCAAGCGGGATGGGTCCTCCCCCTCGAAATACTCTCACATGGCCACGGATATACAGCCTCTGCCAGGGAAGTCCTACTCACTGATTTTTCGCAACACCGGTGTTGTTTACCAAATTGACACGACGAAAAGCGAATGTTCGGCCCTTTAACCGGATTCCAAACCAAAGGTGCACATGGGATCCAGTATCCTGCGGGAACAAATGGCGTATGAACCAATTGTTGGTCACCGGCTTCCATGGGATTGCATCTCCTTACGATGCTCCACTGCCTTGTGGGTTAGACATATGGGTCAAAGGCTCGGGGTGTGGTCCCCTAAGAGAACCACCTGCTTTGGTATGGGCACACAGGCAGTATCACAGCCCACACACAAATGATGAACTCTCTGTATCTATGGAGACTACCTTTCTCGCTTCGAATAACAATCAAATGATTCGAATTATTGTCAATACTATTATTATTATTATTATTATTATTATTATTATTATTATTATTATTATTATTATTATTATTTACTACGACATTATTCACGCTCTTTTATTCCTACTCTGTCTATACTTATCTTTTCGACTTATACAGCAGCTCGTCTTAGTTGGAAATTCGACTGTATCTAAACGTTCTCGAGTCACTGTCCGGTTGAAAATTGTATGTTATCACTGAATATGAGTACTGAAGCAGTTTTTCTGAAACCACGTGCACCATTCAGACTGGCTGCCTTCAACGTTTGCACACTTATGCAGGTTGGACAACAGATAGGGCTGGCTATGTCTTTAGAAAGTCTTAATATCGATGTTTGCTGTCTATCCGAGACCCGTATTCAAGACTCTGGTGAAGTACGACAAATTCGATCTCCATCTGTGGCTTCGAAAAGCTTGTTTTACGTGCGCTTATCCAAAGACCCTGTGGCATCTTCGTCTGGTCTTGCTGGCGTTGGTGTCGCACTAAGCGCTAGAGCTGAGGCAGCACTAATCGACTGGATTCCCATTAACAGTCGGTTATGTGCTGTTAGATTAAAGAGTTCCATCAAAGTGAGAAGAAATCGGCGTGAGAAACGATGTCTTTTCGTCATATCCGCCTATGCTCCGGCAGATTGCAGTCCGGATGCAATCAAGGATGAGTTTTACCACCAGCTATCTGTTCTTCTCCAGAAAGTGCGTCCGACAGATATTGTAGTAGTAGTAGCTAACTTCTAGTCTAGCTACCACTCCACCGAAAAGTATAGATGAGTATTGGTTGCAATTGCATGACGCCATGAAAATGGCAAGTACAGTCAGTTGTGGGTTCGCGAAACGTCCCGCTTATAAGCAATGGGTTTCTTCTGGTTCCTTGCAATTCATTGAAGCCCGTCCGTCTACTCCGGGTGACCGTGAGTTTGACCACAAACGAAGGATGTTACGTAAGGAAAATGGGCAAAGCTTGCGTAAGGACCGAGAAGCCTGGTGGTCGAAGCGTGCTAATGAGCTGGAAGCAGCGGCTGCATCTGGTAACTACCGGAAGCTCTTCCAGCTCATCCGAGCCACTGGCAGCAAGAAGTCTGGTGTGAGCGGAACAATCTACGAGGATGATGAGATGCCAATCATTAACATCCATCGACGTCTTGGATGATGGGCAGAATTTTTCGAACGGCAGTTCAACTGGCCTGCTGCTCCGGCAACATCGGTCAGACTGTCCTGCCCTCCATGGCCGGTGACGACTGGTCCACCAAATGAGGCGGAAGTACACAAGGAACTCCAACTCTTGAAGCCTTACAAATCACCTGGCCCAGACGACTTACCTCCGGCTCTTTTTAAAGATGGTGGTGACTTTCTGACTAAGGAACTGACGACGTTGTTTACAAAGGTTTGGGAGCTAGAGAGCGTACCAACGTCATGGAATGAGTCGATAGTTGTACCTATCTTTAAAAAGGGTTCACGTCGTTCCTGTAACAACTATCGGAGGATAAGTCTACTTCCGATTGCGTCCAAGCTATTGGCTTCCGTCATACTTCGTAGGTTGTTCAAAACCCGAGAAAGATTGACTCGCGAGGAGCAGGCTGGATTTCATTCTGGTCGAGGATGTATTGATCATATCTTTACCCTCCGCCAAATGTTAGAACACCGCCATACATATCAAAGGCCAACAATCGTAGTGTTTCTTGACATCAGGGCTGCCATCGATTCGTTGGATAGGACTGTTCTCTGGGATTATCTATTGAAGAAGGGTGTGCCTGAGAAGTTTATTAACATCCTAAAAGCCTTATATACAAACACCTCAGGCAGAGTGAGGGCATACAACCACCTCTCTCCATTGTTCCATTCGAGCAGTGGGGTTAGGTAGGGTTGCCCAATCTCACCATTCCCCTTCAACTTTGCCATCGGTAACATTCTGGAAACAGCTCTGATGGATGCAGGTAGTGTCGGTGTGGATTTGTTGCATAGAGAAAGACTTCTCGACTTTGCGTATGCGGATGATATTGTCTTACTGTGCGATAATCCTGAAACCATGCAATCCACACTTAACCAGTTGGCAATCAGTATCCGTGGGTATGGTATGTGCTTTGCACCTTCGAAGTGCAAAGTACTTCTACAAGACTGGCAGGATTCCAATCCTGTACTCACCCTGGATGGTGAGCAGATAGTAGACGAGAAGTCCATGTATCTAGGTAGCTGCATAAGTGCTGGTGGTGGCGTGAGTGATGAGATCAATGCACGTATAGTGAAAGCCAGAGCGGCTTATGCCAATCTGAGCCATCTTTGGCGCCTTCGTAATGTTAGTCTGGCTGTAAAAGGCCGGATCTACAACGCGTCGATGAGAAAAATTTTGCTCTATGCTTGTGAAACCTGTCCTCTCCGGATTGAGAATGTAGACAACTCTGTGTTTGATCATCGTTTTCTCCGAACGATTGCTGACATCCAGTGGCAATACCATGTTAGTAATGCGGGAGTTCGCCATCGTGTGTTCGTGTGCAGAGACGATGATTCAATTGATGTCACTATCTTGAAACATAGACTTCGATGGCTTGGACATGTTCTACGAACGACATTCCGGATAATTCCTCGTTGTGCATTATTTGCCTACGTTGGGACTGGTTGGAAAAAGCGGAGGTGGTCAGTGTATGACATGGTGTTGTGGTATGAAAGAAAGCTGTACGGGACTGGCTTCTGTTGGTCCTTCAAAACTCTCTGGTTGAGATCCTATCGATGATGCAACACAGTGGCTAGAGACGTTATCAGATATGAGTCAGAATAGAAGCCAGTGGCGACATTGCTGTCACTTTCTTTTACTTTCTTCATAAAAAAAGTGGTTGTGTCTTCCTTAACTGAAAGATTTCTTCTGATTGTACCTTTCCGTTCCCCCATTTTTACTATTATTATTATTACACCACCTTACATCAATCTCTTCGTTGTTATTCTCTCTCTTCTTTTTTCCTTCCCCTTAAATTCTCATTGTTTTGTGTGGCGCATTCTTGTACCAATATTTATGTGTTCAAATAAATAAATAAATAATCTCGAATCATTTTTTTACAATGATACGAATTACTTAAAGCTGGATACATATACGTGTAGTAAATTTACTGAGAGAGAAATTAGATCAATTACTCAAATGGTATTGGAGAGAAGAGGTAAACTAACCTTCATCTGTTTCATCTTCATCACTTGATATTAGTATAATGCCACGATCAGGTACCTCGACATCTGGAGCAAGCATACCTAAATGTCGTACCAAGATACGATCACGCAGAATACGCAATGTTAATAATTCAGGTGCACAGAGTAAATGCAGTTGAGAATTTCTAACAGAATCACTACACACTAAACAAGATGGATTCGGTAATGCTGGTTCAACAGGGACTACAAGACGACGATTGCCACGACGACCAGTTGGTCGACGATGTATGTAAACAGTACGGATACGCTAGAGGAAAAAATAAAAATAAAGTGGAAAGAAACCTCTTTTGTTAACAACTTACTGAATGAAATATAAAACTAGTTATTACAGTGTTTTATGTATTGGATCACCACAATAACAAACGTGAAATGTTGCACAATGACAGTCAATGTACAACAGATTATACTGCATATACAGTAACAAACACAATTCTTAACAAGTACAATAAAATATACTAAAATTATTTCACCACCTGTAAATTGGTGAAAGACTTTCATCGTTGACAGGAGCTCCAACAAGATACTACTATTTAGAATGCAATTAAGAACATAGAACAATAATCGATAAGACAAATATCAAACAGTGGAAAATCCATCTGATAACATGATAATGAAAAATGTCTTCGTGGCCATTCAAAATGTATTGGCGACGCTTACTTGTTGGATTGTTTTTTTCTTAAAGTAAAATGTACATGAGTTTAATTACTCTGTTACTCATATTTTGAAACAGAAAAAATGGGGTTAAATTAGTTGTGTCAGTCAGTAAGTAAGTAACAACGTAGAACTTCGAACATACGTACATCAGTTCGAGTTGCCACACCACATCAGCACAGAGATGCAGTTGTCGATTCAAACCCCACAGTGGTAGAGGTAGTAAGAGTATAAGCAGTAATCGGGAAGATTAGGGTTTGGAGATGTTACTTAAAGAGTTTAATACAGTGAAATAAATTTGGGAAGAGAAAAAAGAAATAAGGAGGAATCAGGAGATTAAAATTTGGGAGAACACAAAGAGTGTATGCACCTGTGCCATTGCAAACGATTTTGAGCCATGTCATTCAGAGTCTCTAACTATCGGTTGCTATCATCTCGCGATCCCCAACCAGGTAGTCTACACCTACCGACATGATTTAGTCCACTTGTCAGTGACTTCATGGACTTGTGCTATGTTTTGGTCTGGCCGCCCCTAGCTTTCTTCCAACCTACTCTTATACCACTGAACATCGCATGTCGAGGTAGTCGGTCGTTGGGCATACGTAACACGTGTTGTGTAGAAAAAAACTATTTTACTTACATAACTATGAAAGTACTCTTTTAGATTAGAACTGCAATATGAAAAATCACTTAGTAATGAAATTGGATAGTTTGAATCGGTTAAACAAGGGGACAGCATCATTCTACTATGTCATTAACTGCTGGAAAGAGTTGTATTGAAAGGATCTGAGATATAAAGATGTTTAGAGGTCATGGAAATTCGGTGACATAGGAACAGAATTGACCACAATGGTATAAATTCATTGATTCTTAGTCTTAACCTAGGTCTGTCAGTTCCAATATTATTGTATACTTTTTATACCCATATTTCATTACTTCTTAACAAATCATATTTTAAAAATTCAATTATTCCTTATCATCACTATGTTGAGAAATGTTGAATCTTCCAAATGCTACATTTAGAATGAAACCAATTTTTTTTAGATTCACATTGATTTAAAGTAAAATTCATTCAATCACTTTTGCTGTATGTTGATTTATTCAGTATAAAGTTAATTTACGTTACTTTCAATCTATCTTTTATTCATTTATTATTTATTTGAACATAGGTAAAAAGGTTCTTCGAATACATATGCGCTACATAATTCACTTGATTTGTGGGTGGGCTGTGATACTGTTTGGATGCCCAAACTGAAGCAGGAGGTTTTCTTAGGACGCCACAACCGGAGCCTTCGACCTAAAGGTCTAACCCACAAGACAGTGAAGCAGTGTAGGAGATGCAGTCCCATGGTAGCCAGTGGCCAAAAATTGGTTCATACCCCATTTGTTTCTTCAGGATCCGAGAGTCCACATGTACTACTGGTTTAGAATTATGGTTTTTCAACGTCCCAAGGTGGGCTCTCCGTATCCACCAACCCGGTTAGAGGGCCGAACATTCGCTTTTCATCCTCTCATTTTGGTAAACAACACCGGTGTTGTGAGAAGTCAGTGAGTAGGACTTCCCTGGCAGAGTCTATATACGCGTGGCCATGTGAGAGCATTTGGAGAGGGAGAGCGGACTCTCCCCACTCTCGGCCGTACCAGGACATTTGGGAGCCAAGAAATTTATTCAGTATAAAGTTAGTTTACGTTATTTTCAATGCATCTTCATTGAATTAATATAATGCTCCGTAACATAGTTTTTTTGAGCAGTACCGACTTCTCAGTTTAATAAATATTAGAATTCATTGATATATAATTTAAATAAAACGAAACGTAACTTAGTTCTTTCAAGGTTTCAACTAAGATAAACAACTACACAAACTTGAACTTTTTATTGCATAGGATAGAACCATTTATTGTATGAAAGTCGGAGTTGTGAATAATTAGTTAATTATATAAATGTATCATATTGATTAGATTATTATTACTCTGATGTTTGTGTTATTCATCTACTTAGTTACATCTCTCTCTCTATGTAGGTGTGCTTCCATTTTATTTTCTCTAATTGTAGATGATGGGGTTAGCGACCCAATCCCGTAGAAAACTAACTCGCTAAAAAACGCTAACCAGAAAAAATTATCCAAACTATTTAAACTCTGCCCTGGGAATCAGAAGGTCTTCATTTAGAAGAGTTATGACGCCTCATAATGAAAGCCGAGTTCCTTCGGAAGTCACAGGGCCGATGCCCCTTCTGACAACCAGAGCAACCATTTATTTAGATACATGGAATGCTCGTACAATGTAAGAGACTGGGAGAGTCTTCCAAATTGCTGCAGTTGTAGATAATTATAACCAAATCGTTATGGAGTAGGAAATGGCTCTAAATACACCAAAAAGATGTTCACTTAAAAAGAATTAAAAGTTTTAGGTTAATACGTTTCATTTCTGTAATACATGTGAAAAATGTACTACGTAAACAATTTCTGAACTAAAACACTTTAAACAATCTAATACCCCATTTATCATTTACATTTGATATTACTATCTATATCAAGCTAATTATGTCTGTAAACTAGTATGAATACTGTAATTATTATTTTCGGAATATATATTATATTACTATTACATGTGGTAACTTGGCCGACTAATGTTTTTGTGCCAAACCCTACTCTCATAATGATCTACTAACTTAGTCATTCAAACACCATCAACATGGAGCCTGACACATGTGCATCGACCCAAGTTATTAAAAAGGATTAGCATGACGAGATGAAAATAACAAGATGAACAGCATAAGACATCGAAAGATTGTAATAACAATGATAATGACAAAAATTAAACATAGGTAATACGATTCCAAGAGACGAAATGGAAAGCTATGTATAAAGGAATAATGAAATTCAAGATTAAGAGGAAGAAAAAGAGTGAATGTATTTGGTTCATTGTGAACAATTCTGAACAATGTCGCCCAAAGCCTTCAACCACTGATCGCTATTATCCCCAAGACCTCAACCAGGTAGTCGGTATTAGCCGACATGGTTTAAATAGACAATCAATGACTTCATGAACTGTTTTCGTTTGGCCTCTCCTAGCCTTTTTTGAAATTACTCTTACACTGATTAACCGTAAATAAGAGAGGCATATACAAGAAAACGAAATATTGGAATCAATAATAGAATTACCTCAAACTTTTTAGATAAAATATGTCTGGCTTGTAGTACCATAAGACCAGCGACGATGGCATTTGTTGATGCTACAGCTGGTATGATATTCCCAGCTAAAGATTTAATGATAAACCTGGTTAACTGATCAGCACCGGGTAAATGAAATAACTGTGATCGAATAATTGATGCTGAGGCGACAAAATCCATAGCTTCCGGGTCATCCTACAATTGAAAATGATAGTAATAGTAGTAACAGTAATATGAATATATGAATCAATATTAAAACAAACGAACTGTGGAGATCAGTGGGATCCAGGATGTGTGTTTGATTTTATTTAGAACCCGTCAGCTGGATGTACCTCCATCTGTGTTGATGACCAATTTCTTATTTCGACTCATAAATATTAGTACAAGAGGGCACCAAATATATATGCGCCACACTATATTTGTGTGTGTGGGCTGTGATACTGCCCGGGTGCCCATATAAACATTGCCCACATAAACATTGGTACAAGGAGGCACCAAGTAGATTTACGCCACATAAATCATTCGATTTGTGTGAGGGCTGTGATACTGACCGGGTGCCCAAACCGAAGTAGATGGTTTTCTTAGGAGGCCACACCCCGAGCCTTTGACCTAACGGTCTAACCCACAAGGCGGTAGAGCATCATGAGGAGATGCAGTCCCATGGAAGCCGGTGACCAACAATCGGTTCATACGCCATTTGTTCCCGCAGGATACTGGGTCCCATGTGTACCATTGGTTTGGAATCCGGTTAAAGCGCCGGACATTTGCTTTTCGTCCTCTCAATTTCGTAGACAACACCCCCGCCACGAGAAGGCAGTGAGTAGAACTTCCCTGGCAGAGGCTGTATACGCGGGCCGTGTTAGAGCATTTCGAGAGAAAGGGTGGGCCCACTCCACTCTCGATCATACCAGGGAATTTGGGGGCACAGTAGAGCATGAGACTCTTGATCTCAGGATCGCGGGTTCGAGCCCCACGTCGGGCGTCGTCTGGTGAGGCAGTTCACCGTTGATGACCAAAATGGGACTTGAATTCAGTACCTTTTGTTTCAAACATGCAACGAATTATCCAATAAGCTTTTGAGTCCATATAACCACCGTAACTTGTTCAACTGGTATGATGTTTATATCAATAGTAGTAAACGGCTTAATTATCCTATTTTCGAAGTTTACGATGGAATTTTAATCAATCTTTGTTGACATAAATGCATCATACTGTGCGGATTGCATTGATATAGTTATTTTATGGTACGTGTTTTTTGTGAATGCATGAATGAATCATAAATCTGTGCAACTAACAGATGAGTTAAAAACGACGACTTATGTGCTTAAGCGCTTGACTTTTAACTGCTTAGGCAATAAGTTTATAGCGCACTTCGTTAGCTTTGGTTGGGACAACCAAGTATTACCATCATTAAATATCACACAAAAAACGAGACGATGTGATTTAAGACCTATAAATTGAAATTTTAGTTGTATCTAGCTTTCATAATGATTACGAAATTATGGATATGGAGGTCTGTAGTACTTTAGAAGGAAGCATAAAACTAGCATATATCTGAAGACCTGAAAAAAACCTGAACTGAATTAGATTTCTGGATAGGTGTTGTTCTGTGAAAAGATGATTGACAAATATCAGTAAGCGCTTCTCGACTATCATTACACGTCCGTCTCTTATACAGAACACACTATTATGATGTAATACTTCAGGTAAGTAATTTAATCATAAACGCGTTTTTATTGAAAACTTCATAAACAATTCTATCATCACAAAGTGTTGTCATGGCGTAATTGCTGATGTAACTTATTTACCAAACATTCATCATAAATTACGGCATTGAGTTATACTTAAGCCATCAGAAATAATGATACTAATTGGCTACTTACATCGAAGTGAGAAGAGAGGCGTTTGCAAACCCATTGCCTATTTATTGAAAGTCAGGTGTAAGTCAACTACAAAGTAACTCCATACCAATCTGTGATCGCTAATGATAGTAAATATTTACTTAAAAATGTTAGCTGATTGAGACTTAGTTTGCAAGGAAGACAAAACCTAAATCAACAATAAAATATTTTTTGACTAAATATTCAGGATATAATATTATGAATTACCTTATCCCATACTAAGTATTTGTCACCTCCACCATCTTCTACTTGTTTCTGTAGTTTATCAACTGATTTTAAGAATATACGAAGCCAACCCGATGTAGATAGTTTCCGCTGATCACGTAATTCACTGACACATGTTGAATCCAATAATTCATCTGATATTGTGGTTAGATTTAAGTATAGATTTTGTTGAACAAAAACAGAAGTCAGTTTACAGCAGTTTATGCGAATAAAAATGATATTAATAATGAATTACGCTATATCAGGCATAACTACAAAGTAGGACCTACCACATGTGTACATCGGTTTAAGTTGTCACAACCTTTTAGCATAGCGAAATGAAATTATCATGATGAATCTTAGAGTAACAGAAATAGTAACAGTATTAGTGGTGATAGTAAAGACTAGGCATCGAATATACGGTTCGAGAGTAAAATATAAATTAGTGAGATAAAACTTATGAGGAATCGAAAAACTTAGTATTTGAAGAAAGACAGAGTTTGAATGCATCTGAGACATTGAGAACGAATTTCAACCATGTCACTCGAAGTCTCTAATGATTGGCAACGATGATCAAGAAGACCTCAATCAGGTAATTTACACCTACATACATAGATTACGCAAACAGTTGATATCTTCATGAACTGATGCCACGAAATTTCTCTGACCATCCCTAGCTTTTTCATAACTTATTCCTACACAAATCATTGTGTGTCGAGAGAGTCGGTAGATGTGCATATACAACACACTACCTAACCATCTCAATCAATAAAGATTCACTATGTTGTCAATCGACTGACCACACTTACTTAGTACTTTGCGTTTAACCTCAGAACTGCCAACTTGACGATCCCAAAATATACCACCGCTGTTTCGAAGACACCCATGGCCGAATACTAATAACCTACGAATATCCTGTATTTTTAAATGCCATAGTCAATATTATTTGAGAAGATAGAACCAATTCGTCGGATAAAAGGTATTAAATATTTTTCAAACTAAAAATCTAGAGGAACACGAAGAGTGGATGCATTCGCACGATTGACTCATCTCAACCATTGGTTACATTAATCGTAAGGACCTCAACTAGGTAGTCTGCACTGACCAAACATATATCAACATAAAGCCTGACATAGATGTGGATTTCCTCAAGTTCCTACAGCGCATTAGCATAATGAGACTAAAATAACAAAAGATCCAAATAATGTAGTGATACAAAAGAACCAAGTATTTGGAATACGGTTCGAAAAGACGGAGCGGCAAAACATGCATGAAGAGATACTAGATCGAAAGGAACCATGATGGTCAAGCTACACACCTATAGCAGCATCTAGTAACATGGCTCGGGCCAAGTCAATGACCTGAAAAACCGATGCTACATGTTGGTTTGGTCACCCAAAGCTTTAATCCAAACTACGCCTAGAAAATCAAACATCATGTGTCTGGGAAGGTGATGGTTGATTTTTCCTAAGATTTTATGAAATTTAAACACTAAATTTCCAAACATTACTGTAGTATAGTGAGGATTTCAACTGTTTGGATGACATCAACACACATGTTTACATAGATTAAAACGGATACTAAAAACTTTATCGAATGAAAAAGAAATATTAATTCCACAATGAAAACAAAGTACCAATCACCTGAATATTTTCCTAATGCATCTTTCATTGTAGTCTTTTCCAAAGGACTCGGTTCTCGACGATCTTGACGGTCGACCCATAAATCACGCATACTAACCAATGTGACAATATCATGATGAAATAATCTCCAAGATAGTGAAATGGCACCAGATGAAATTTTACCATTTTCTAAATTAGACTGGTCATTTTCATTACTAGACCACAGAATGTGAAACCATTCTCTTAAACTAATTTGATTAGGTTTAACTGAATTTCCAATCGCTGTACCATCTGTATTTAACACATCATCAGATTTATTAATAAGATCGTTTTTAGCCGGCAACAACTCATCATTAATCTGACTACGATCATGGTTATGGAGACTTGGATCGGTGAAATCCGGAGAGATATCTTCATCATCCACATCAGGTTGACCAAATAACTGACTAGCAAACGGAAAACATAAAAACAATCATCAAGTTGCAGTCAGTTTACATAACAGATGACACTAACTGGGGACTTGGCAGACTACGACGGACTCCGGATAGCTATGTCATCCGAATTTTGGACTCCTAAGTGAGGGAGTACATCCAAGTTCCAAAAGTCAAATTAAAACAGTGGGTAAGACACTATTGAGAGCTGTTTATACACCTAATCAAGATTGCAACCACACCCTGTTATTAAGTGTAGGGAGGACAATTATATAAATATCCATGATTTGTCTACATTAAAATTCAGTTTATTAATTAAAATCTTCCTATTCGTTTCAGTCTTCTCATTTACATAATAGGTCTGATATACTGTACGGAAGTATATATAGAAACTGAACCGCGAAAAATAATTACATGACCATTAGGGTAAAAGTGATCCAGTGCTTCCTGATGCTTAAAAAGTTTTTCAACTGGTAAAATATAACTTGAAACTCAAAAATCTCCACAAAGCCTTTCATTTAATAATGACAAATCACTACTTTGTAAAGATCTAACCAAAATGAAAATAGATTGTCAGCACAAACCCAAAATAAGCCGACTTTTTAATTCCTTCTTTACTAGGTACACATAAAAAGCTTGTTATAATGTGACAGTGAGGTGTAGGATCTATTAGAGATATTATTACATTTCGTTCTTATTTCAACATCTGTTATAGCACTTTGATTTTGAGCCTTCAAATGCCCTGGTACGGCAGAGAGTGGGGAGAGTCCGCTCTCCCTCTCCAAATGCTCTCATATGGCCACGCGTATATAGCCTCTGCCAGGGAAGTCCTACTCACTGACTTCTCACAACATCGGTGTAGTTTACGAAATTGAGAGGATGAAAAGCGAATGTCCGGCGCTTTAACCGGGTTGGTGGACACAGAGGGCTCACCTAGGGGAGTTGGAAAACCTTCATTCCAAACAAATGATGCACATGGACTCCAGTATCCTGAAGGAACGAATGGCGTATGAACCAATCGTTGATCACCGGCTACCATGGGACTGCATCTTCTTACGACGCTCCACTGCCTTGTAGATCAGACTTCCAGGTCGAAGGCTCCGGGTGTAGCTCCCTAAGAAAACCACCTGCCTCAGCTTGGACACCCTGGCAGTATCACAGCTCACACACATATCAAATGAGGTTTGTGTGGCGCATTTGGTGCCTCCTTGTACCAATATCTATGTGTTAAAATAAATAAACTGCACATGAACTTGGGGCAAAGTACACTGTTATCTCACAGAACTGCTTTAAATCTAAGAACTTGACATAAGAGTCTAATTCGTAACAGTTGAGTAATTTTGTTAGTACTACTAGTAAAACTATTGACCCAAATATGTTAGTATGCTATACTTTTTCACAATATCTAGCGGTTGATCCTACTTCTAACGTGGAATAAGTGGTTTGTGACCTAAAAAAGTAGGCATGAAGAGACTGACGATTCAATTATTAGTTGAATACATTTTGGATGAAAGCAATGAATAATAATTTTCTGGTAGACACTAGTCCAGATAATACTAATTTATTTCCACTAAGAGAAAGTTGTCGGTATAAATCAGATGCAAGTTTAGGAAAATTTAAAGTTATTCTCACTTGAATAAATACTTTGCCCAAACAACACAATGAATTGGCTCAGATGGAGTGTTACGTATGGTGCAGGCTGGATAGTGACGCTGACCTAATCCACGAGGTTGACATTCATAACATCCTGTACGATAGGTTGTCGCTTGATTCGCTTCTGTGTTGGTGGCCTCCGATTCACTCGTTTCAACTACGGGAATTAACGGCTCGACTTGTCCCAAGTAACCAGCTGTGCCGGACTCAATTAAGGGAATCTTTGCCGATATACACATACGATTCACATGTTTTCTTGCAGCTGTATGGAAGTTAATAACGGGAATATGAATGTGACGCTATAAACAAATAATAAGAAGTCCTAAGTGCTACCCCTTCAAGAACATTTTTAATAAAATCCCTTTTACTTGTTTGATATCAGTATGGTGTCAAAGATAATGTCCTCGTATAAGTGATTACAAGCTTTTTTTTAATTATAACGAGGAAAAAGTGGATGGGACAAAAAATACAAAATAAACTGACGGGATATGAGAACATTGAAGAGGTAATTTATGTGAACCTACATATCATACTTAAGTCAAAGGAAATAGTAAAAGCTTAAAGCTTAAAAACTTTAAGACATTATCTAATTTGAATATTTTAAAATAGTTAATTATAGTAAAGAAACGACAAGCAAAAACTACAAATTTCCTGAATAATTAATTACGAATTAGTATATGGATGAAGTACTGGAGCTGTCCAGCATAAAGAATGCGACACCACGAAAACTATTTCAATGGACTTAGATGATTTTTATTAAAATTACTTCTAGTGTTGGTTCAAACTAGCTGGATAATGTACGAATACCATAACTGTTTTAAGGTCAGTAGTGAAATTCAGTCAGTCAGTAACAACGTAGAACTTCGTACGTACGTACATCAGTTCGAGTTGCCATACCACATTAGCACAGAGATGCAGTTGTCGATTTAAATCCCGTAGTGGTAGAGGTAGTAAGAGTATAAGCAGTAATCGGAAACATTAGGGTTTGGAGATGTTATTTAAAGAGTATAATCCAGTGAAATAAATTTGGGAAGAGAAAAAAGAGACAAGGAGGAATCAGGAGATCAAAATTTGGGAGAACACAAAGAGTGGATGCACCTGTGCCATTGCAAACGATTTTGAGCCATGTCATTCAGGGTCTCTAACCATCGGTTGCTATCATCTCGTGGTCCCCAACCAGGTAGTCTACACCTACCAACATGACTCAGTCCACTTGTCAGTGACTTCATGGATTTGTGACATGTTTTGTTCTGGCCGCCCCTAGCTTTCTTCCAACCTACTCCTATACCATTGAACATCGCATGTCGAGGCAGTCGGTCGTTGGGCATACGTAACACGTGTCCCAGCCATCTCAACTGATGAAGTTTCACTACTTCATCAATTGGTTTGCCATCTTTACCTACTACCCGTTTCCTAACAACTGCGTTACTTATTTAATGGTCCCAGGATATACGAGCAACGTTTCAAAGACACCTGTGATCAAATACTAGTAACCTACGAATATCCTTTACTCTTACCGGCCATGTTTCAAAACTATAGTTCTTAGGCGTCAATATGTGTGTTTGAAGCTAAAAGTATTTGACAGAACCTGAATTGTGTGACCAAGTCCATTTCTTTGTTGTTAATTGGAACTTAGCAAATCATTCCCCAGCTACTTGGATATGAGTTATACTCAAAGTAGGGGAGATAATACTATTTGGCTAACTAAACCAAAGTACATAGAGTGGGAGTTTTGAACTTTGTTATTATATGTAAAAAAATAACTGATAATTTTGTTTGTCAACTGTTAGAAATTATAATTAACAGGATTAAGAATGACACATGGTAGTCAAGACTGTGTGAGCAATTTTACACATGTCAAAAAATGGCCCATACTAATTATATGTATACAGAAACTTTCGCAACTAAGTGCACACCAAGAAAAGCAAATATACGTTATAAATAGGCTTCTGTCATAAAAAGTACAGAGATGATCGTTTCATCGACAGAGGTAATATCAAACACTCCTAGTTAATCTGAAATACTATGAATTAGAGCAGTTTAATACACATTTTAGTCTTTGTGGTTGATTTTTAACTGATTTAATGAAGTTTTAATACCGTCATGACAAATTATAATTATTTCATTACTGCATCTAGATAACAACCATACAACTCTACACAGATGTTCCGAAAATAAGACTGACTCGTTAATCTCAGTACCCTATAGTTTGATTTTTCCTTATGTACTACAATTAATGGTTAATGCATTTTAGTTCTGCTCATCCATTGGACCTTTCTACCTTAAACTTACCTGAATATGGATAACCGAATATTGAACTAGCCCTTCCACAAATTATAGCATGAAACCGAGTATGTGAACCTGAAACTGACTGATGAGGTCTTTCTCATGTCATTAGCACTTTTCCCTGAAGTTGAATCAAAACACATTCTCATCAAATCAAACGTTGAATTTCCAATATACCCTATTTATATCACTCACTAAAGTGTAGCTGTTTGACAGTTAAGGTATCCAAATTTTAGCAACTGAATCCAAGGTTCGAACCTCAGTCCACCTTCGATTTGAGTAAGTGAGTAGCATCATTAGTCTCTTCATTAAGTGTGGCTCATTTCCAGGTACCTGGTAAATGAATTAATCACATCTACATATTGTTACCTGTCTAATATGCAGGGGTGTATCATTAGTCTAAACGCTAGAATATATACATGGTATTTCAAGTTTGTCACTTTCCATTAAAAGGGGAATAATGGAATAAATACATTACTCTCAACAGTGGTATGAAACAACAGAATAACCACCAATTTGTACGCGCATGAAACTAAAAAACGGAGAAAAAATGAACAGAACGAAGTTCATGATTTAGATAGGAAGTGCGACAGATGAATCTGATTCATTGACGTCTACTACGAGTTGCATTAACCTCTAACGGTAAACTGACATTTCATTACATGCTTCATCCAAGATGAAAAGCAGTGTCATTATTTATTTGTTTGAACACAAATATTGGTACAAGGAGGCACCAAAATACATATGCACTCCCGATCGAAGCTGCTACCTTGACGCGGTGGTCGGGCTTGCCTATCGTGATGACCCAACCGAGCTATATTGGCTGGAACATATGTTCCTGCAGGTTCTACCATGCCAGGCAGGTCGATTGGAGAACGGTAAGACTAAAAGCAGCAACTCAAGGTCTGAGGGCGAAGTCGTACTGCTGACTGTAGAGAGGTGTGACAGCAGTAAGGTGTTTCCCTCGGACAACCAGCATGACAGCGATGCTGCCTTCCCACAAGGAGGGGTGGGGTTAGAAAAGGTCGACCCTAAAAATGCACACCTCACCTTACCTCACGGATTTCCGTCTCCGGCGGTAAGGCCCCTTGAAGAACGGAGCTAACACGTCAAAAACCTTCCACAAAAAGGCCGTACGCGACCGGCCTCAAGCAGTTGTCCCTTGGGCTCTGCGGTCACGCTCCCAGGTCGTCAAGACCAACACTAATCCAATTTCCTTTTCAGGTTCATCAAGAAATACCCTTCCACGGTGTGGGCAGCCGGGAAGTGACATCAGCCCTCATACCCGTGACAGCACAAGAGACCAAGGTGGTCACATTCAAATCCTTCTTACACCTCCTAATACCTCTCTTATCCTCCCGACTAACCCTCCTCACGTCTCTTTATCACCTCGCACCGCTAGGGCAAACGATTCGAGTACGTGGAACGCCATTCCTGGTCTCCTGAAACCACGCTCTAAACTACACGTAGGAGCTTTTAACGTACGAACACTGTGCCAAATAGGACAGCAGGCTTCCTTAGCTAGGACTTTAGAATCTCGCGCCATCGATGTGTGCTGCGTCTCCGAAACGCGCATACAGGATCCGAGTAGCGTCATTCATTTGACCTCACCATGCCAAAATAAAGAACCGACTCGATTTACGCTTCGTGTATCTGGAAGCCCTGATTCTGCTTCCCGTGGCCTCGCCGGCGTAGGTATAGCATTGAGTCCTAGGGCAGAACTAGCTCTCTTAGAGTGGATCCCAGTAAACAGTCGTTTGTGCGCTGTCCGACTGAACGGAACAGTAAGAATCCGGAAAGATAGGGACACTTGTCGTTGCCTCTTCGTCGTCTCTGCCTATTCTCCCACTGACTGCAGCTCAGATGATGTAAAAGATGAGTTTTACAGAAAGCTTTCGGACCTTCTCCGAAAAGCTAAGCGCTCGGATGTAGTAATAGTGGCCGGTGACTTTAATGCTCAAGTAGGCAAACTAAGTGATAAGGAAAGACACCTAGGTGGATCCTATGGTGTCGTGGCTCAAAGAACAGATAATGGCGACCGTCTGTTGCAGCTATGCTCAGATAACCGCCTGTTCCTTGCAAATACTAACTTTAAGCATAAGGAAAAACATCTTTTAACATGGCGACCCCCTAATTCGTCCCAACGTTGGACCCAAATAGATCACATCGCTATCAGCCACCGATGGAGGGGCTCGATAGAAGACTGTCGCTCATTCTGGAGCACATGCCTAGATTCAGATCATGCTCTAGTGCGAGCGCGTATTTGCTTGCGTCTTACTGGACATAGGAAAGATCTATCGCACTGATAGATGCTCGGAAACTCATTCCACCTGGCTCTGAACATAATGAAGAGCGGAGTCAGCTTAAGCGCAAGCTGACAAGAAGTCTACGCAATGATCGCGATCAGTTGTGGGTAGCGAAAGCAAGAGAGATGGAAAAGGCAGCGGCAATAGGTAATAGCAGACAATTGTTCAGACTCGTTAAGGAAACCGGAATTAGGAACCCGACCGTTAGCGAAACAATCTCAGAGAAAGATGGACATATTATTCATTCTCAATCCAGGAGATTGGATCGATGGGCAGAACACTTTAGGGATCAGTTCAACTGGCCTTCAGCCACACTTCGGTTTCCCACGATCTCCAGTCAACCTGAATGGCAAGTTAATGTAAGTCCTCCGTCCCTTTACGAAGTTGAAAAAGCCATAGGAAATCTGAAACGAGGGAGAGCAGCAGGCCCTGACAGGTTTACTCCTGAGATTTTTAAGGATGGTGGTCCAGTATTAGCAGCAAGATTAACTGAGGTCTTAGGTAGAATTTGGGAACTGGACGTAATCCCATCTGACTGGTCTCAATCACTGATTGTGCCAGTTTTTAAGAAAGGACAAAAGTCCTCTTGTGACAATCACAGAGGAATCAGTTTGACTAATATAGTGTCTAAAATATTGGCCTCAATAATACTTCGACGCCTAACTAAAGCTCGTGAAGAGCAGACTAGAGAAAACCAGGCTGGTTTTCGACCTGGACGTGGTTGTATAGATCAGATATTCACACTACGTCAGGTTCTAGAACAGAGACACACATTCAGACGCCCCACAATGGTAGTATTTCTCGACCTTAAGGCGGCATTCGACTCCGTTGATCGTGAGGTTCTACGGCAGTGTTTGTCACTGAAAGGAGTACCAAAGAAGTACATTAACCTTATAAAGGCTCTCTACTCGAACACAACTGGTAGAGTGAGAGCTTATGGCGAACTGTCATCAGAATTGATCACCTCAAGTGGTGTTCGTCAGGGCTGTCTACTCTCCCCATTCTTGTTCAACTTTGTCATTGACGTACTTTTAGAGATAACACTCTCCTTATCTAAATTTACAGGGGTTGAACTTCTACCAGGAGGTTCACTTGTTGACTTAGTTTTATTTGGTGAAGACGCTGACAAAATGCAGAGTCTTCTGACCACTCTAAGCAACAATGCAAGCATGTTCGGGATGCGATTCTCTCCCTCGAAATGCAAAATGTTGCTTCAGGATTGGGTTACATCGACACCCGAACTAGTGATAGGGAGTGAAGTAGTTGAGTGTGTCGACCGCTTCACTTATCTTGGAAGTCTCATCAGCCCTTGTGGTTTGGTGTGTGACGAAATCTCAGCACGGATACAGAAGGCTCGACTAGCTTTTGCCAACTTGCGTCATTTATGGCGTAGGCGAGATATCCGTCTATCAACCAAAGGACGTGTTTACTGCGCAGCAGTTCGTTCCGTCCTTCTTTATGGCAGTGAAACATGGCCGGTAAGAGTAGAGGATATCCGTAGGTTACTAGTATTCGATCATAGGTGTCTTCGAAACATTGCTCGTATATCCTGGGACCATCGAGTAAGTAACACAGTTGTTAGGAAACGGGTACTAGGTAAAGATGGCAAATCAATTGATGAAGTAGTGAAACTTCATCAGTTGAGATGGCTGGGACACGTGTTACGTATGGCCAACGACCGACTGCCTCGACGTGCTATGTTCAGTGGTATAGGAGTAGGTTGGAAGAAAGCTAGGGGCGGCCAAACCAAAACATGGCTCAAGTCCATGAAGTCACTGACAAGTGAACTGAGTCATGTTGGTAGGTGTAGACTACCTGGTTGGGGACCGCGAGATGACAGCAACCGATGGTTAGAGACCCTGAATGACATGGCTCAAAATCGTTCGCAATGGCACAGGTGCATCCACTCTCTGTGTTCTCCCAAACTCTAATCTTCTGAATTCTTCATGTCCCTTTTTCCCTCTTTCCAAATTTCTTTCACTGGATTATACTCTTTTAATAACATCTCCAAACCCTAATCTTCCCGATTACTGCTTATACTCTTGCTACCTCTACCACTACGGGATTTGAATCGACCACTGCATCTCTGTGCTAATGTGGTGTGGCAACTCGAACTGATGTACGTACGTACGATGTTCTACGTTGTTACTGACTGACTGACTGACATATGCACTATGCAATAACAATGAAGTTGTGAAGAGAAAGATAATGCAGTGTGTATAATGAAAAGAAGTACAGCAACGAACAGAATTTTTGCATGAGTGAATAATAATAATGGAAAAAACAGTTCAGTTAGCCAAAATACAAACACAAAGAATTCTTTCAGTTAAGGAAGTTACGTTCACTTTCATGAAGTAAGAGGGTTACAGTAGGATCGTAACAAGCTTCTATTCTGAGCCATATCTAGTAACGTCTCAAGCCATTGTGTTGCACCATCTCTAGGACTAAAACCACCGAGCCGTGAAAGTTTAACAGAAGCCAGTCCTGTATAGCTTTCTCATGCCACAACACCATTTCATACACTGATCACCTCTCTGCATTGTCCAACCTGTCCCAGCGTTGGTAAATTATACACGACGTGAAATTCTCTGAACGACATTTGTAGATCACATCCGCACCGCCGAAGTCGATGTTTCAAGATAGTGACACTAATTGAATTATCGTCATTATGCCCGAACACATGATGCCGAACGTCTGCATCACTAATATGGTGTTTCCATTGGACGTCAGTGATCCTTCGGAGACAATGATGATCAAGCACACAGAGTCGTCTAACATCCTTAACTCGGAGGTCAGGTTTCACAAGCATAGAGCAGAACTGCTCTCACTGACGCGTTGTAGATTCGACCTTTTACAGCCAAACTGACATCACGAAGGCGCCAAAGATGGCCCAGATTGGCATAAGCCGCTCTGGCTTTCACTATACGTGCATTGATCACATCACTCACGCCACCACCAGCAATATGCAGCTACCTAGATACACGAACTTCTCTACCTCTTCTATCCGCTGACTACTTAGTGTGAGTGCAGGACCTGGGTCCTGCCAGTCTTGTAAAAGTACTTTTATTTGTAGTGAGGCTGTTTATTATTTACAATTGATAGTATTCCAAATATGCATCAATTTTATTGATGCATGTAAAAGTTCGATACAGACACTCGTCGAAATTAAACTTTTCAGTTTACCTATAGAAAGTAGTAGGAACTACGCTGCTATAACGCGGCATAAAAAACAAAAAAAACAATTTAGTGTACACATGACAAGAAAGATTCGAAGTTTTGAAGTTAATGCTAGTTTACACAGCATAAACGAACACCTTCACTACTTACCAAGATTATCTAAAGCGTTAAAAACAACAGCAAACTTTCCGAAGAATTCAGAGTCGAATGACGAGCTAGTATTAAATGAGAAATTTCAATAATAAAAATTACCTGAATATACTTTTGTGATAAGCAACAATATGAGCGGTTGGTTTAAATTCCAAAACATTGTCCCTGGCAGTCTGAGTCAGAGATTATACTAAAATCAGCCACAAACTTCTGCTTTTGAACGCCCAACATGCTTCTTATTGAACAGGAATTGTCTGTTTAAGTTGCTTACATCGATGGTATCAAGGTCTACCTAAAAACCGCAAACAATGACGGAATGTTGTGTCATACAATTGTTATGTCATTGAATCCATTATAAACTAAATTCTTCAACAGCTCACACCCGATACCACCAGCTCCAACAAGTAATACAGGACCGTTCGACTTCGCGCTCATTTTGTCCTTGGATTGTGAGACAGAAAAACATCTTACTTATTGCTTCATTCAGTATGAATAGAACTTTGACATTTTATAATCAAATCTATCTTGAGATGGCCTCATGATGATCGTGCTGACAGCTATTGGAGTAACATATTTTTATTATCCAAGTAACAGAACATTTATAAAGGCTACATTTTCAAACGGAGTAACAGTATCAAAAATCATTACGCGTAACTTTACTAATGCAAGTTTGTTTTCCTTATTGCAGGACAACAGAAAGTGAACGTATTAGAAGAAGAAGAACAAAGCTTGCGCAAACTAAACCTGCTGGATGATGAGTAAAACTATTTTGTAATAGACTTCTCTTTTTGTACAAACACCGCGTAATTCGATTTCTAATATATCTCTGTTGTGCTCGCACACCGTGTTCTCACCTGAGTGGCATCTGCCAGTCCTGACTGTTGTTTTGTGCTTCAGATTGCTCCTGCCTGCAATTAGCCTGGACATCTTGGGGCGAGAAGAAATTACGCGCTCCCGTTTTATTGAAGGACTGCTGCCAGGTGCACTGCGAGAACATCTACTTCGAGTACCACCGGCTGACACAGCCGACTTGAGACGAACGGCACTTCGGTGGTTGACTGCTGAAAGACTGTCAGTTCCATTGGCGACCTATCGACCAACCGTGATGACTATCGATGAAGCCACCGAACCTAATCTACAAGATAGCTTTCAAAGCGCCGCGGCTATTAGAGAGTTCCCTGACCGGAATAGTAGACGAGGGCAGCCGACTTCCACATGGAACGGACGGTCGTCAAGGGACAACTATCGAGGCCAGCAAACAGAATGCTTCTATTGCAGACGTTTCGGCAAAAATGCCAAGAAATGCGGGCATAACCGCGTGAAAAACAGAGGTAAGCAGTGTCGTTTGCATATATCGTCTTGCTATGTTAAACATTTGTGCCCTGTTACTATTAAGGGTAGAGTGCAAAGTACTGAGATTAATATACTATTAGATACAGGAGCTTCAGTATCCTTGATCAAGGAAGACCTCTTACAGAAACTTAACCCCAGCACTCAGCGTAAACAATGCTCTTCTACCTTAATTACCGCGAGCGGAGAACCCTTGAAAGCGTGTTCTAAGATAGGGTTAGAGCTGACGATTGACAAGAAGCCTTTTCAACATGAATTCTGGGTTTGCCCCACACTGACTTGGGACATGATTCTCGGGGTCGACTTCAAGTTAAAATACCAGGTCTCTATATACATGAATAAGTCAGAAGCGAGTATTGGTGTTGTCGTGCAAATACAACACCATAAAATACCAACTAAATCCGTAGCCCAGGTGGGAATTTCAGAAATTGTACGTCAGGTACAGAATAATAAAATAATAAGTGAAAAAGACCGTCGAGCAACCACTGATGTACTCCAACAATATAGTTCCGTTTTCTCTGAGAATATCTCTGGAAATCGGACGACCACTGTACAGCACTCCGTCCTCACAGGTGATCACATGCCATTACGTCAACCACCTCGCCGAGTACCAGTACATTACCAGCCTCAATTAAAATCAATGATAAAAGATATGCTAGAGAAAAAGATCATTGTACCATCTTCATCACCATGGGCATCGCCTATCTTTTTAGTGAAAAAGAAAGACTCTTCCCTACGACTATGCGTAGACTACCGCCGCCTTAACGCTATAACTAAACGTGATTCTTTCCCACTTCCACGTATAGACGCTACATTAGATGCCATGAAAGGCGCTCGTTGGTTCTCGACTTCAGACTTAGCATCAGGGTATTGGCAAGTGGAAGTCCGACCTCAAGATAGAAAAAAGACTGCATTCACAGTACCCAATGGTCTATATGAATTTCAAGTGATCCCGTTTGGGCTAACTAATGCCCCAGCCACTTTCCAACGATTAATGCAGACAGTTCTATACGGTCTCGTACCACGCCAGTGTTTAATTTACCTTGACGATATTATTGTGTATGGCAGAACGCCGGAACAGTATAATGCCAATTTGAAGGCAGTCCTACAACGAATTAGGCAGCATAACCTAAAAGTTAAACCATCTAAATGTCGACTATTGCAAAAAGAAGTTCTCTTTTTAGGGCATCGCATTACAGAAGATGGAGTAGCAACAGATCAGGGAAAAACGAGCGCCATTATTAACTGACCACAACCGAAATCTGCCGAGGATGTTCGCAGCTTCCTGAGACTCGCTTCTTATTATTGACATTTTGTACGCGATTTCGCATCCCTGGCAGCACCTCTACATCGCCTGACGCACAAAGGACGAACATTTTTGTGGACCACAGAATGTCAACAAGCATTTAGCACTTTGAAGTCGTGTCTTGCTGCTCCACCCATACTAGCTTTTCCGGACACTTCTGCTAAAGCGGGTGAGTTTATACTCAATACAGATGCTAGTTCATCAGCTATTGGAGCAGTCCTGTCTCAAATAGCACTAGATGGACAGGAGCGGATCATTGCGTACGCTAGTCGGCGGTTAGATAAGAGGGAGACAAGGTATTCTACGACGCGCCGAGAGATGCTGGCTTCGGTAAACTTTTTGCAACATTTTCTTCACTATCTCTTAGGGCGATCCTTTCGTGTACGCACAGAACACCGTGCACTACAGTGGCTTCGTTCGTTCCGTTAACCAGAAGGTCAGGTAGCGCGCTGGCAGGAGAGGTTGCAGGAGTTTGATTTTACTTGTGAATGCCGACCCAGAAGCCGACACACAAACGCTGATTCTCTATCTCGTATACCTTATTCTCCTGATACCATTAGTGCCGTCCTTAGCACAGCCCCCGAGATCGACTAGCCGTCTCTTCAAGCAGCAGACCCAGATCTGCGATTTATTTATCAGAGGCAACTACACGGCAATAATAAACCATCTATGACAGAGTTAAAGGATCATTCCTTGACGACGCGCCGTCATTGTGCCAAGTGGGGCAGTCTAAGATTGCATGAAGACACGCTATTTTTAGTCAGTGAATCAAAACAACCACTATTGATAGTACCACGCATACAAGTTCAGAATATTATGGAGCAGATACACCGAGAACTATGGCACTCAGGAAAACGGAAGGCTGAACATGCTATCTGCCGAAGGTTTTGGTGGCCATCCACCCACGAAGACGTTGCAGAATTCTGCAGAAATTGTAGCACGTGCTATGTTATCAAGTCACCCCGACAAATACCACACGCACCCTTAATTCCAATGACGACAGAAGGTCCGCATCAGGGAGTTGGCATCGATATTATGGGGCCACTCACAATGTCAAAGAACGGAAACCGTTATTTACTGGTTATGATAGACTATTTCAGCAAATGGTGTGAAGTTGTGCCTTTACCACAACAAGATGCCCTCACAGTCACTCGGGCTTTCATTGATCATTGGGTATCCCGGTACGGCGCTCCCCTCTCACTCCATTCTGACCAAGGTTCAGCTTTTGAAAGTCATCTCGTCGCCCAGGTATGTCCGAAGAACACACAATACCGCATATCATCCAGAAGGTAACGGCTTAGTGGAAAGAACCAACAGGACTAGCAAAGCTCTCCTTCAATCGTTTATCAATAAGTCGTCGACGGAATATTGGGATGACGTGATACCACAATGTCTGTTAGCTTACCGCTCATCAGTGCACGGATCTACAGGATTTTCACCGGCGACCCTACTTTTTGGGCATGAATTGCGCCTACCCGTTGAGATGCAAATACCGCTGTTACCATGCGAGGTCCAAGATCATGTAGTATACATCTGTAGTGGCATTGGACAATAGCCACACAATCCACAAAGCTGTGAACACGAGACTACTCAGAAAATAGATATTCAATATTTAACGCGGAGAAATACCTAACAATTGAGAAGGCGCGAACAACCAATTGAATGGACTGGGGTTGATCGAGTGGCATGGCTCGGCCATGCAGGCGTGGTCCCTGCTGGATGTTATCCTATATCTCATTCATATTAAATATATTGTTCTTTCTCTATCCTAACCTTGTTCCTCATCAGGTATTGGTAATTGATACGATACAGTGAGTTGGTGTAGTCAATGGTGTGACTTCCACGTAAGATCTTATAGATTAGGCAGTTATATCATGACGAATCTACAATTTTAGGATTAGGTCTATTATTAGAGCAGTACTAATATCGTAGTAGACCATAATTCTAGATTGGTGAGCCCAACTAAAGAAACGCAACCTATTATTATTAATCCTTATTTCCACTTCAACTTTCTCGATCGATTTTATATTTATGTTAACCCTGTATTCCAATAGTCCTCTGATTAATGCTCACATGCATTATCGTAATGTTATATTGATTAGTCCTCATGACAAACTAGCTCAATCGATAATAAAAACTGGTCGTCTATATTAACTAATTAGCTTTGATGATTTGTTAACAAGCTGTAATAGCATTTACATGCTTCAGCGACATAGTCTTGTTTAAACATCAAGCTCTAGCAAATATGACCTGTAAATAGCGTAAATATACATTGACTAACAATGCGATCAAGGACTAAATAGTTATCTGGATCTAATTCTCAGTGTTCCTTCACTTAACACCTCATCCTGTTTTAAACGATGCACTATCCTGTAATATCTTTTCTTCTGACCACTGCCTGCCTAATTTCATATTCTCGAGTTCCATTGCCAAACAACGAGGATGACTACTCCAAAAACATACGGTGAGTTCCAGCTATAAGTTTTCTGCAATCATAAAATCATTTTAGATGGCACACACAATTATCTGGATTCATTCAGTTGTTCTGATCAGAGCGAGTCCCAAAGACCTCAACAGCATCAAGCACCCTGGAAATCATTACTACTCCTCACGAATGGCGTTATATATGTCGTCCACTGAATAATCTAATTTTCAAAAATAATCCAGGCGAGTTCAACTATTTTACTGGATGATTTTTTTTACTTAACATGTATATGTTTTCCGGTTCCTTTTGCTATATATTTGTAAGTGTCCCTAGGCTAAATGCAGTAACTTCTTATGGAATGTTTATAACGCATCATATTCCTGCCTGAAGTTTCACAAGCAGTCTAAACTTTAAAATTATTTTCTGGTCATGTTCATTATTTTTAAATTGTCATATACGTCAACAACCTACCTGCATATTAACCTGGCCCGTACATACGTTACACTATATCTTCATGTCTTCTAAATTTAGGAATCATCTGAATCGCCTTTAACATTTATCAATAAACCCATCATAGTCGTTGTTGCTAATCGTATTAGGATTTATGGATTGGTTTATCATATTAGCAGCCTAAAATGCGAACATAGTTTAGATAATAAGATTGAAAATTTAGATACTATCAACTGCACTAGTGAAATAACTAAATCCCCAAGTAGCTGTTGGTTAAACAAACGTTTAAAATCAAAACTCTGTAGCCTACTAGAATTAACACTAAACGAATATTTCTGAATTGAAATTTATAATTAAATTAGGCGTCTCGGATTCTTTAACGTTATCAGTTTCTGATGATTTCGAATCACCTAAAGCAACAATACCTATTTTTCCACTGACTAATCCTCAATCAACACTAAAACTAGTTAAATTTAATAGTTTCAGGATATCGTCATAAAGCATTGTCATGACTTGGTAATCACGTAATATGACTGATAAAAAATTAATGAAACTATTAACGAAATCGGTCAACAAATTGACTTATAATTACCATTAAATGGTGTTGTTTTCTTGGTATCTTCACCCATCACAGATGATTACAGTATGTTTCTCTATCAGTTGCTCATTCAGTAAATATCTCAAAACCTTGTCAGTCTAATTGATGGTTTAACGACACAATCATGCATGCAAATAATCAGTATAAGCAGTGGAGCAAATCTCCTGCAAACTGAAAACATCAATGTCGAATTTACCCCAACACTGACTAAGGTTCAAGCCATTATCATAGACATGAGTTGGGAGTGTACTCCCCCTGGTTACAACTTATGTTCTCCCTGATAATCACATGAGCATCACTCACTATTAATCATCTTGTAAAAACTTATTTAGCTAAATACATCTTGCAGCACCACATCACTTCGTAATATGACCCATAGGCTTAACTGATTTTAATAACTTGTAACCACTATATCTCAATTAAATCGTATTCCGCCTTATGATAAACTGCATACTTGCAACTAACTTGTATGCCCAATCAGCCGGCAAGTATAAATATAAATAAATAGTCTATCGCAGATCAGAACATTGAGTCTAGAGCATGTCTCTTACGAACACACTCATGTTTAGCGATTTTTCCTAGCTATCTGTCCAAAATCCATATAATTATCACTCATGTATTTAAATTTTATTCTGATAACCGTTCATGTGTATTAGTAGTATTACTAAATTCTATCACGGTCAAGTAAAAATGAGGTTGAGAAAATCTCCCCGTAACTAAATAAACCGTATCAAACTAACTGGAACACTAGTTGGAATTCTTCTCCACGGTATACTTTTGTTCCTTCAGTTAGCCTACTAATACAGATGCAATTGGAATTCAACTCATATGGACAACTTACCGGCATAATCGTTATTTGATTTCATAATTTAAACCAAAACTAATACCAATATTAACATTTCTACAATATTCATTACTTTAATATTTCTAAACACAAAATAATTACTGCCTATAAGTTAAGTTATTAACACGCATCGTTTTATTATTATTATTATTGTAACCCCATATTTTATAGCTTAAATAATCTTCACCCAGATTTTCATTTCAAGCGTTTTAAACATGAAGGTAGATATTTCAAAATTATTACATGTATTTCCCGACCAGATGCTGCCGCCTTCTTTTTGATTTATCTTTCAGCTTACCAATACCCGAAGGATTCTTCCTAGTCTTGGTAACCTTCAACGCGCGACGATCCCATCCAATTTGGTATCGAACCAACATCACGTTGATTCTGGTGGGAGAGTAGTGTAGTGGCATTGGACAATAGCCACACAATCCACAAAGCTGTGAACACGAGACTACTCAGAAAATAGATATTCAATATTTAACGCGGAGAAATACCTAACAATGGAGAAGGCGCGAACAACCAATTGAATGGACTGGGGTTGATCGAGTGGCATGGCTCGGCCATGCAGGCGTGGTCCCTGCTGGATGTTATCCTATATCTCATTCATATTAAATATATTGTTCTTTCTCTATCCTAACCTTGTTCCTCATCAGGTATTGGTAATTGATACGATACAGTGAGTTGGTGTAGTCAATGGTGTGACTTCCACGTAAGATCTTATAGATTAGGCAGTTATATCATGACGAATCTACAATTTTAGGATTAGGTCTATTATTAGAGCAGTACTAATATCGTAGTAGACCATAATTTTACACATCCATAATCTTCGCAGCCGCCTAGCCGACGCCTATCGCTTAGTGAAGATCAACCTACAAAATGCCAGCAAGCACCAAAAGGACGTGTACGATCGCAAGACGAACGGACCTGTGTATAAACCCGGAGATCGTGTGTGGCTGCACCGCCCTTTGGTCCCACCGGTGACACGCAGCAAGTTCCATCACCCCTGGCAAGGACCTTACGAAGTTGTGTTTACACTGTCTCCCACTACATTCGTCTTATGTAACCTCCAACGACCCCAAGACGATGTTATAACAGTACACTACAATCAATTAAAGCCAGACAAGACAACGGTGCACTTGGATACCCCGTTTGTCAACCCCACGACTGCCACCAGAAGGAAGGGTAGCATACCCATATCCAGCACCAGGCACTGAGGACAGTGCCTCATGAAGAGAGGGGATAATGTAACAGTATCAAAAATCATTACGCGTAACTTTACTAATGCAAGTTTGTTTTCCTTATTGCAGGACAACAGAAAGTGAACGTATTAGAAGAAGAAGAACAAAGCTTGCGCAAACTAAACCTGCTGGATGATGAGTAAAACTATTTTGTAATAGACTTCTCTTTTTGTACAAACACCGCGTAATTCGATTTCTAATATATCTCTGTTGTGCTCGCACACCGTGTTCTCACCTGAGTGGCATCTGCCAGTCCTGACTGTTGTGTTGTGTTTCAGATTGCTCCTTCCTTGCAAGTAAACGCTAATAATACGTGCTACATACAGAACCGGTCGACTTCGCGCTCATTTTGTCCTTGGATTGTGAGACAGAAAAACATCTTACTTATTGCTTCATTCAGTATGAATAGAACTTTGACATTTTATAATCAAATCTATCTTGAGATGGCCTCATGATGATCGTGCTGACAGCTATTGGAGTAACATATTTTTATTATCCAAGTAACAGAACATTTATAAAGGCTACATTTTCAAATGGTTCAAATGGTTGTGGACGGAATAGAAGAAGCTTTCGCTTAACAGGCTTCCGTGTCCAGTGGCAGTGGATCATCAATACCTCCGAGCAAGAACCTGGATATAATAACGATAATAAGAATTGGTAAATCATAATAAGATGTTATCCTTTGTCCTTAAGAGTATGTCGAGTTTCCACTTGAGGGACTCCGGAGAAGTCGATTGGACTAGTTCAGTCGGCAGCGAATTCCAGCATTTGACAATTCTTAAGAAGTAAAAGTTGTGTCTACAGTCCGTTCTGCTATGTTTTATCTCCGATTTCTGGGTGTTAACCCTTGGTTTTGTATTGGGACTAAGCTTAAGTAGGTATTTGAGAGCATGTCCAGAAGTGTTAAGGATACTGTAAACTATTGGAAGGTCACCTCTAAGATGCCTATACTCTAATGGGTAAAGGTCAAGTAATTGGAGGCGCTCTCGATAAGGTTTGAATTTGAGTCTCCGTACTGACTCCGTGGCTTGCCGTTGGATACGCTCAAAAGTGTCCTTATCCTTTTGGAGGGATGGGGGAAATACTGCTTCCGTACTCCAAATGGGGACGGATAAAACTGTCGAAGACTATGTGGAAAGTTCTTCCGTCAAACTGGCCAAAAGTGCGCTTCAACTTTACGAGTGCAAGGTTTGCTCGAAAGGCATTTTTGTCACAGTTAGCGTAAGACTGAATAAATAATATCGGGATTGGAGGCAATTTCTTAATGTAGATAAAGCACTTCCTAGTTACGAGTCGACAAATAGTACAGATGAACTTGTTGTATAGATGGGAAAGTGTGCTTACCAAAGTACTTCAGGATTAGTATTGGGGCCAGTGTTGTTTGTAGATGGTATAGAAGATTTGTAGCTCAGGTGGATGATTTCGATGGAACATAAGGTCAAGTTTAAGGTCACCACGAACCAATAAACATCAAGGTGTACAGGATAAGCCGTGAAACACATGTGGAGAAGTTCGAACAATTCAATTCTGCCTGAAGTTTGTGCTGGTGATGTCGCTCAGAAGAACGATGAAATCTCCAAGACGTAACCATCCAGCCCAGAGAACAAAACTCCATCAAAACCAGTGTTTTTTCTCCTGTATGTAAGTGATCTTCCTAGTCTCCTATCATCATAAATTTTGATATATTCTGATAATATCAAGATATAGAGGGCGATAAAAAAGTAAATGTGATAGTTTAGATCTTTAAAATTGACCGGGAATGTTGTTTGAATGGTCTAGAAATTTTCGGTTACCGATAAATACTTCCAAGTATACTATGAGGCATACTGGTTATCAGGGTGCCGATACACACATGGTGAATAACACTGAGCGACCTGTTGTCCAGACAAACAATGATATTGGAGTCATCGTTATTCATGACTTAAAGACTGTTAAACACTGCCCTGCGATAGCCGTTGGTCGTTTCAGAATTTTATGATAAATCCTACACTCGGGCACTCCACACAACCGACTAGACTCAGCCAAAAAGACTCGGTGAGCGTTTGGCAAATGACTGAAGGACTGCAACTAGGCTGATTCCTAGACATAAAAGCTTCTGTATGTCGCTCGACTGGTTAAACTAAACCTAAATATATGGGGCGTACTACCAGGCAGCTTAACCATCGAATGAGTGAACATCTACCAACTTGGTACATAAAGGGCCAGATAACATCTATTCGCAGTTCTGTCTTGGCACATCTCATTGATAGCGGTCATGCTGTAGATAAATCGAAATCATTTCGGGTTATCTATCGTATACCTCCATCATTTCTCGACGGAGTTCGTTCCCGCCTCCTACATATAGCTGAAGCCATTGGAATTCGTACATATAACCCCAATTTATGTATACAGAAGAAATACATAACCCCCCTATTCCTTCCATGGCCAGTTATAACTTAACTAACGATATTTTTTAAAATTTTATTATTATCATCATTTATTTTATTCTATTTTGTTATCATTAATCTTATTTCCACATCCATTATTTGTTTGTAATTTTCCGCCTCTTTGTATTCTTCACTACCTAATTATTTACACACATCTTATTACGTAATGGTTTTAATGTTTTGTGATTACTATTCCTAGTCTATTTACCCATGTTTGGCCTTCTGTTTCCAACGTTTTACTATTGATAAGAGTTTTGTTATTACAACTAAAACTTAGGCAACCCCCTTATAGAGGTATCTCATGTTCAAAAGGATCTAGGATTGTTGGTGCCTTACTATCTAAAGTCTCATGTTGACTGCGACGAGATACCTCTCGGGCAAACTTTGGACTGATAACGTTGAAACTCATTTCTAGTCAGTTTGACGCAGAACATTCCACTTAGTCTAAAACAGTCTTACTCGGCCAAATTTAGAGCAGGAAAATAGTGTTTCCTTCCTCACTCTGAAGGGATTAGAACACACTAGGACGTAGCGTACAGCGAGCCACGAAACTAGTTTAAGGATTCAAATTCAAATGCTTCGATCCACTGAATCTTTACACTGTTAGAGTATAGGTGTCTCAGTGGTGATCTAATAATTTATAGCATTCCAAAAACTACTTAGCATCACCCTTAAACACCTTCTTCAGCTCAGTCTTTACAAAACTTAGGGGTGACACAGAAATTAGCGGCACAACATAGTATAATGAAATATAGACACACCTTCTACCCCTTAAGAGTGGAACTGTCGAATTATAGTCTTCCATGATATTAATGGATTTATCATTATGTAACTGCCATAATCTTTAAGATCTTACATTGAAGTTACACCATCTTCTACACCAGCTTATTGCATCGTAATAATTACCAATACATAGCATAGGCTAGAGATAGAACAATATATTTAATACGAAGAAAATATATAAGATAACATTCAACAGGGACCGCGCCTGCAGGGCCAAGCCACGCCATCTGATCGGTTCGAACTAACTCTATTCATTCTTCCCGCATTATCCCCGTTGGGTTTTTCTCCGCGTTAAATATTGAATATCCATTTTCCGAGTAGTCTTGTGTTCAGCTTTGAGGATTGTGTGGTTAGAGTGCAATGCCACTACAGAATTCACTGCCGTCTGAGCAAGTCCAACTTACATCCTAGTAGTCCTTTAAGAGAAAATATGACAATCTTAGGGAATAAGGACAGCGTCCCACTAGCATTTACCAACATTTCATTATTTTTCTTTTATCTTTTACATACCTAGGTTCCTACTTGGAGGCATCGGTTATCCACTGCTACTAGATACCGAATCTCGTTAAATCAAAGCTTTTTTCGTCCATTACTAGTGAAACTAATAGTGGAGTGACATATTATCACTTTAGGTATCTGCGGAACTGAGGTAAATATTGAGCCTCATTTTGAATGACATTTAGGAGAGTGAAGTTACCATTGGATCAATTGATGAGTTTTACAGTTTAGTAATATCTATCAAGAAAATGTTTACATGCATTTTTTGAGAGGTCGTTAGTGTTCTTACTTAAACAGATGTCCTTTTATATGTGATTTGGTGCTAAAGTGGATTGGTGATCTGTCAGCGGGAATATTATTATAGGCTATGTAATACAAAAGGACCACATCACCATAATTCAACTCACTGCACAGGGTAATGGTTACGAGTTTCCAAATGGCCTGATTGGGGATAATTTTGTAGTACGAGTATTTTCTAGTTGCCTTACTATTACTAACTTTCAAAAGCGTAAGGTGACATCGTGCAGGATTTTTTAACTGAGAGCCTTGGTATTTGTTGACAAGATCTCTAAACGATTTTGGGGTTCCCAAGGTCGAGTGTTTTTTGTTGGCTGCAGGGAACAAGGAAAAATCGAAACCCTAATTATAACATATAGTTATTCCCAGGTAACTTTCTGTCGAGGAGAGGGTGATGCTGGAATATTCTACAAATTATGGGGTGGATAGAGCATCAGTGAAGTTCACCATAATGATTCTGCATTTACTGACCATGAGATGCAGACTCATCATTCATAATCTTGAAGGCAGGTTTCAGTTTCAGTTTGGAAAGGACAGGAGGCTTAATGGCCTGTGTTAGTCCTGGCAATGGTAGTCTCTCCACTGATCCAACTTTCTTTTGAAAGTGTCGACGGATGGAGCCTCAATCACGTGCTGAGGTAATGAATTCCACCCGTTGATGATTCGATGAGAAAGTCGATGTTCAGCTGACAATTAATTTGTCAAAAACGTTTTAGCGTCGACATGAGTAAAAGCCTTATGTATTGATCACAAAGTTCTAAAACATTGTGTGCAAGAATAATCTTACGCAAATTGTAGATTTAATCGCTTCAGAACGGAAAGTGGTGAAAATTGAAACAGTATCTCTTCAAGTTAACAATACCGGTTAGTGAAGGTTAAAATGTGGCGGTATCTACAAAGTCTAGCGTTGAAGTCGCTCCCAATTACGGAGGAAGGTTGTGATTATATTGAGTTTATGTTCCTTCGAGGTATAATGATGTTTTTAAGTACCTTTTGCTGTTTATTACGTTTACATGTTCTTAACTGTCAAATTGTTTGACCCGACTAGGAATTATATCATTGTTTCTCCCTATTTCGCATATATTTATTCCGATTTTCAACCCCGCTATTTTTTTCGGACTGCAAGCTAATTATTGTACAAGCTATTTATTGGTAGGTCAGTCGTTGCAAACTCTGTTTTACGATACTTTTTACTGATGATGGAAATTTCATATCATGAACACAATCTCCCTATTTTGGGGTAATGTTTGTCCGGTTTAGGTAAATTTTGGGGTGGCAGCTATAGAAAACTTTGGGGAAATGCCTAAAGAACTCAAGAATTTCTCTAGGTCTGGTGAAAATCCCCAAGATCTTGGTAGTGTTCTCAATACGTCTACAGAATCTTATAACTCTGTTTTTTTTCTTCATACTTTCCATAAACTTTGGGCAAAACTATCATATTTCTCACGAGTATGGTTAAAACCCCGAAATTCTCCAAAGTGGTGCTACGTGTGTTTGGTTCTTAATTGGATATTTCTTTTGATCATTAATTCATACCTGGAATTCTGTGACCAAAAAAGAGTTAACATTATTATTGTCCACTCATTTACCTGTCTTTTTTTTCTATGGCTCATCCTTTTCAGAATTTTGAAATGATTTTACGTTTCAATCTTACCAGTTTAGTAATGGTTTTGTTTTTCTGACGTAAATTTTCCCTGCAGGTATTAAAAGAGAATGTATTCTGTTTAATTCGATCTCATTACCCACCTGCTATGTCTAAACGTTTTAAGAAGGAGAAAGTTGTAGAGTATACTGGTCACACTGAACATTACAGGCTTCCGGACCCTCTTTATGCTAATAGATATCGTAATCAATTTTCACCAGACCAATCTAACTTCGAAAGGAATGATAATGTTGATGAAGCACATCTCTTTGTACCACCTTGTTTACATTTGCCCCCATCTTATGTTTTACACATGAATAATCCTGATTTCAACACTAGTAATAATAATAATACTAACAAACATGGATCTCAGAGTGTTGTAGAGAAAGTAATGCTTCGTCTCGTTAAGTATTTTGAGAAGCCACAGAACAATGCACCACATGAACACACCAATTGTAATTACCTACACAGTGATTCAACATTTGAAGAACGTCCACTTATTTCTGATCATGATGAATATGGTGGTGATCATGTTTATTCCACTGCAGCAACAGCAGCAGGTGCATCAACATCATCACCAACTACAGAAGACGGTGTGGATTCAACAGCTTCTACTTTTATTAATCCAAACGAAGTAGAAAGTTGGATGCGTCGTCGATTGTATTATCATTTTATGACACCTATTGGTAAATTTCATGCTAAACGACGTATTCCATTCAAACTGTTCGTTCAGATTCTCAAGGTGTTACTAGTTACAATCCAGGTAAATCTTTTCATGTGGTTCGTTGAAATCTAGTCATCTTTGTTTTGTATCTTTTGTGTATATGACAAGTTCCTTAACTGTAAATTTCAGAATCCTCCACACGTAATCTTATTCATTTATTGTTCACCTTAGACAGTATTAAGGTCTGTAGTGTTGATTTTGTTCATGAAAAGCTATATTATGATAACACAGGGTTAAAAATCTATATTCCTTTTTTGGTCATACAGATAGACTGGTCAGGTCTATGATATATGGTAGCGCAAGCCGGGGCACATTCTTGCTAAAGCCTGTGTTAATGATATCTGGCTGTTACTTCGGACTGATGATGTTTCCAACCAACTTCTTATGGTCACATGATTTGTATATACAAGTAGAAAAATGTACGAATAATCATAATCATGTGTAATATATTCCTGAGTCAATCAGTCAGTTAGTCTATGAGATGAACCGTTTTCATACGTGATAATCCGTCTCGAAAAATCATGTTTGGTTCAACTAGCTAGCTTTTAAGTATTTTTATTTCCGTCATAGATTGGTGATATATATTATGGCACCTCTAAACGCCAAAAAGTACTGAACGCCTGTTTCGTCATTACTTGGGACTACAGAAGCATGCATGCACGACTCCTACTGTAAACTGTACTCAGAACTGTTAATGTATATATCAATTTAGTGACGGATACAAAGTTCGGTGATACTTTTCCCTTACAGTTTCTTTAGCTTAATTCTTGTTTTTTTTACTGAAATTTTCATTTTCCCTGCCGACATGCCGTCTTTCGATGCGGTAAATTGAATCGACAGAGATTTGTGCTAGACTCTACGTTTATAATCATATCATTTTATAGTTATCCTTATCGTATCATTGGCTTAGTGGTTAATTTACTCGTTCAATCAATAAGTCAAAAATTCACACTTTACGTTTAGTAATTAGATCAGAACAGTTAAATAGTATCACTAACCCTAAAATACAAGGTATTTTTTTAAAGTTGGATATACAAATCCGTGCTTAGTATACGAGTCGCATGTACAATTTGGTCAGAAGTAGAGCCTATACACTTATTAGTGGTACTGACTAATGTTGCAATTTGTCCTGGCTTTAATGTTTAAATGTGTCTGAAGTTGTTTAGCACGTTCTTTAGTCTTCCATCGGTGTTACACCATCATTTTAATATAATTTATTTTTATTAGTATGAGGAGTTTATGGAGATGGCTGAATTTTTTTGTTTACATCGCGGACTGATTTTAGTTGAACAGCAATTGAGAATCAAGAGAAACTGGACAACCGTTTCATCCTAGTGTCGGACTCGTCAGCAGTCCTCATCCATGAACCCATAGGAAATCGAAACAAAGACCTTTCAGACCTCGTGTCGCACTCTTGGCCTGTAAACCACTGAGCTGCTATTCAATGGTTTATAGTTTCTAACTTTAATCAGCTCACGATATTTGAGCTTACTTTCTCTTCGTTTCTTTTGATTCCCCCGCCCCCAAAACCCAGTTAATTGAATTTGGATTTTATCGGGCAGCTCATGTATCTTTTGGTGATGTATCACATAAAGCATTTTGTCATCTATACTTACGTCAATGGGATTCACAATATGAAACATTAGATTATCCACCAGCAACTGGTGATTATGCTGTATACACAATAAATGATTTTTATGAACACGTTGGTTATACTATCACCCAGGTAAAAAACAGATTTAATTTTATTTCCATACATTCATTTTCTTCTTAAAAAAAAGGTTCTTGATTAAAAATTTAGACTTCAGTTGTTGGTGTCCGTAACTAAGAAACAAATTAACTTAAATCGATATATGAGCAGTTAAAGATTCCCGTTGTAAGAACTAAAACAACACATAAGCGAGCAATATTGTTTTCAATTAGATTCACATCAGGCTTTACTCTAATGTTTATATTTATATGAAAACTTTTTAAACCAATCAAAGCAGTTCATGAGTCTATGATTACAATAAAATAGATTGTATAAATGCACACAATAGGTAGAAAGCACGAATTAATAGTAAGAATTTCATTAAAACTATGAACTGATCTAAGTTAGACCATCATTAAAAATCCGAAAGTGTTGAATGAGAGTTGTTTTAGTAAGGGACTCAGCAGTGTGCATTCAGACTGGTGTACTAGTGTTGATAAAAATAATAAAAGTTCTAGTCAATAGTCCAACGTTGAAAATAGTTCAAACTTGGATAAATGAACTTTCAAACAATAATCACAAATCACAATTGAAATTGCTCTGTAAGAAATGTGTAGATAATTAGATATTGAAGAATCTAAACTGAAAGAGTAACAACTGACAAACAAATACGCGATGTGAAAAATTGATAAAGCCGTTTATTAACTCATATTCAGTCAAGGCGGGTACAGGGGTGTCACGAATTTCTTCCGGACACAAACTAAGGTTTTCGGTTCGTATCCCTTTAGCTTCTACTGTATGATTACTTAATCAAATGCCATGATAATTGAAAAAATCAACTCGACAACTAAACGTAACTGGATAAGTAAAATTAAATTAAAAAACTGTTATTACGGGAGTTGTTTGCAGAGGTTGTTGAATTTGAAGTTTCAAATCAAAAGACTGACACCTTTTTAGGCAAGTATAGAAAGCTAGGAAGCACAAGTGGACACTTGTTTCGTCCCTGTATGTGACTAAACAATGAGCATCCACGACCCCACCAGAGATCGGATCTAAACCGTTTTATTTGTATTCTGTTTTTTTATGTTTTTTGTTTTTCGTCTTAATCGTTTCATTCACTTTCGGTACAGTTCAATAAAACAAAAGAATTGGCCATTGGTGGTTATATGTTTGATTCATTGAATCCAACAATGAAATTATGTATGAGATATGTATCCCCTACTACAGATAAGGATAAACATCCTATGCTCAGTGTATCATATATACGTGAATCAGAAAGTGAGTTTGTTATCGTCGTAATCGCATTCACTTATTTTCTTTCATTCACTTCTAGTCCTTGCTAATAGTATATGTACGACGTCAATATATATGTTTTGTGTTAGTGGATTTAGTTTCCAAAGTGTATAGTTGAGTTTGTACATATGAGATACAATAGAGTGCCGAAATCTACTCACCACTACTTAGTTCTCTTCATTGTTACTCTTTATGATCTTTTTGAGAGCTAAGCTATTATTATCTAGGGTGCTGAACTGGAAATAACTGTTTGCATACTCAGATTATGGTTAACAGTGGAATCAATGGCATTTACTTTATCTTATGGATTTGTCAACTAAAATATATCTGGATCTTGTTGAGTTACTTAGCTTAAATTGCTGTGTTATAGCCCAACACAAAGTATTGAGTAAAGAGTGTTTACAAGATGTAATCCAATTACTCTTTAGTAGTAATGGTTATATCATCTTTTGCTAATAACTCTTGAGAAGATAAATGAAAAGATTTAATTGAATAACTCAAAATATAGACAAGAAAACACAGAGTAATATAAATTTTTTTTCCACATGTTCTTATCAGATGCCTACAACCACATATATATAACATGATAAACTAATACTTATGTTTGGATTGACGAATGATCAGCGTCTTTATTGTGTACTAACGCAGAAAGTGGAACTAATCGATTCATAAGAAGTTAGTTTTATAAGTTAACGCTTGTCAGATGGCATAGGACATATTCGGACCACTTGACTAGCTATACTTTATGTAATCAATATCTAGATACATTCTTAAGACCTTTCTCGTCGACTAACGGTTGTCATGTTTGAATAACTTAGTGTCTATAATATCTTGCTTTCAATTCATTCAAACTAAGGTGATGTTTATTGGTAGATTAAAGACAAATTAGGAAGAACATAACAACGGCATTATAGATTTTTGAACAAGTATCATCTTACTTTGTAACATGTCACAAAACTTCAATATTCGTAGTTTTGAGCTCACTTACCGACTTACAGTTGATCATGGGTACATTTAACAGAACAATATATTGTTGGTCTACAGAAGTGGATACACCGACAAGTTTATAAAGCCTATCTGTTATTTAGACATCAATAAAATTGCCATTTATGATTTGGTTTATGAACAATGGAAAAAATTGTTATGTTCCTCAGAACCTATTCGAATAAAGGATACAAAACGCTTTTCCCAATGATTAAAGTTGATAAAACCTGATTCAAATAAACTAAACAACACTGTACATCAACGTAAAGGATGTTAAATTGTGTTATGAGTGAGAAAATGAACAAAAACACTTTTACCAAGACCTTCATGATAATGTTTGATTAAAAATCCTATAAAGGAAAAAAGGCTCAGGAATTATGAATTAACCTGATAACTTTAAAACAGAAAGTTTGAATAGGTATAAAAACTTTTGACGCAACAATGTACCTCAAAAATCAGATTTGAGTTATGCTGCGTTGAAGGCTAGTGATAAAACTCTGTATATTATAACATAAATATATCGCCTACCTATAAAGAATGATTTATTAACTGGCACAAAATAGTCACAAATTAGTTTGTTGTACTTTATAATGATGTGCAATAAACTAAATAATAATAAGATTGCAATTCTTTAGTGTTTTGATACAGTCAAATATAATTTTAATGATCACCATATTGAAATGTAATAATAATAATAAATTGAATCATATACACCGTACACACTCGCACACACACACACACTTGTAGAAATTATGAATTAATGATACTTGAGACTTTAATAAACTTATCACTATCCTGGTAATCTTTTTGTTTTTGTTTGTTTGGTGCTTTGGTTATTTTATTCATTTACTTATTCTAAGATAATTTATACTCCCCCCCTATTGCCTAATTCTTAAACTAAAAAAAATTTATTGACACATTTCCACCGCCTGATCCTCTTAAATTATCTTAACTTTCCAAACCCTATTTAATTCCATTAATCTCTATAATTATCACACAATTGATGAACTTTACTAAACTATTACACCACCCAACCTGGATTAACCCCCCTTCTTTTGACCTCTGACCTATTTCTAGCATATATATATATATATTACTTACTTTACTTACTTACGCCTGTTACTCCCAAAGGAGCATAGGCCGCTGACCAGCATTCTCCAACCCACTCTGTCCTGGGCCTTCTTTTCTAGTTCCATCCAATTCTTGTTCATTTTTCTCATGTCTATCTCCATTTCTCGGCGTAATGTGTTCTTTGGTCTTCCTCTTTTCCTTTGACCTTCAGGATTCCATGTGAGGGCTTGTCTTGTGACGCAGTTGGGTGCTTTCCTCAATGTGTGTCCTATCCACTTCCAGCGCTTCTTCCTGATTTCTTCCTCCACTGGGATCTGGTTTGTTCTCTCCCACAGTACGTTGTTGCTAATAGTGTCCGGCCAATGGATCTGAAGTATTTTGCGTAGACAATTGTTGATAAACACCTGTATTTTCTGGATGATGGCTTTTGTAGTTCTCCAGGTTTCTGCCCCATACAGTAGAACTGTCTTGACATTTGTATTGAAAATCCTGACCTTGGTGTTGGTTGACAGTTGCTTTGAGTTCCAGATGTTCCTCAGTTGTAAATATGCTGCTCTTGCTTTGCCGATCCGCGCCCTCACATCTGCATCAGATCCATCCTGTTCATCAATGATGCTGCCCAAATACGTAAAGGTTTTTACATCTTCCAAATCTTCTCCGTCAATTGTGATTGGATTGGTGCATTCTGTGTTGTATCGGAGAATCCTGCTTTTCCCTTTGTGTATATTGAGACCTATTGCTGCTGAGGCTGCTGCCACACTGTTCGTCTTCTCCTGCATCTGTTGTTGCGTTTGGGATAGAAGGGCCAGATCGTCTGCGAAGTCTAGATATATATATATATATATATATATAGTTATTATTGTAACCCAGTTATTTACACTCATCTATGTCATTTGTTCTCACTCTATCTCCGTGTAAAAAAAATTCTATCACATTTTTTGGTTTGTAAGCAACTGACGAGAAACCTCGGATTCATATGAATTCATACTATTCTGCATCAATGTTTATTCTTGCTCTATTTAAATTCATAAAGGGAACCAATTGCATGAAACTAATTATTTTAGTGAAGAAAAGAAAGAGAAAAACACTTATCTTTTGAGTCTCAATATTATAATGATGTCTACCAGTACCACTACTGCTACTACTACTACTACCACCACTGTAATGAACAAGAACACCAGTAGGGAACAATCGAATGTATTTAACACAACATTACAGGACTTATTAATAAGATCTAATAATCAAATAGTAAGCACGTAATATGCAACATGTCCATCAATTGTCTGAAAATGATTCACAGTTCATTGTTCTTGTATTTTCATACAAATTGCATACTGTTTTCCATTCTTTACTGTTTGATTCTCTTGTCTCTTTCCTGTCAGACCTTCTGTTCACGTCTAACATCATATACTACTTATGTCAATATAAGTAGCACACACCACACTACTACTACTACTACTACTGACTACTGAATAGAATCAATTGTTTAGAAAATAATAAATAAACTAAGAAATAAGTAGTACGAACAGATGTTCAATTATTTTTATTTTTCTATATTCATAAAAGACTTTGATACATTGAGTTTTCAATAGTATTGTTGTTATTAATAATGATATTGGTAAATATCACTTCAATGTTAATGAGATTATTATACATTCATTTAAGTGTTTACATTTTTAGCTTGTACAATTCAATCGGTGTTAAAATTGTACATTTTTATTATTTTTTTTGAACACGTAAACATTGATAAATGGAGGCACCAAATGAATATGCACCACATAAATCATTCAATGCATATGAGCGATAAGATATTGTCAGAGTGCTCAAACCGAAGCAGGTGGTTTTCTTAGAGGGTCACTCCTCAAGCCTTCGATCTAAAGGTCTGATCCACAAGATAATGGAGTAACATAAAAGAGATGCAGTTTCATGGTAGCTAGTGACCAATAGGTTCATACGCAATATGTTCTCTTAGGATTCTGGTGCCCATGTCTACAACTAGTTTGAAATTGTGGTTTTTCAACTCTCCTAGATGGATCCTCCATATCCACCAACCCGGTTACGTCACCGGATATTGGCTTTTCATTCTCTCGATTTCATAAACAACAGTAATACCGCGAGAAAGCAGTAAGTAGGACTTGACTGACAGTGATTGTATGCATATGGTCATGTGAGAGTATTTGGAGGTGGAAAGGTGACTCTTCCCACTCTCACACGTGTACAAATTTTTACACGTTATCAAAAAACACTGATATTTATTATATGTACGCTAATTTGCATCCTACATCAAATATTCACATAATAATCAACATTAAACGTGTTATTTAACCAATTGAATAAGTACAATTATCTACAGATTTTCATTAACCATTTCTAATTAAGAATCTTAATGTTTGTTTCAACAAAATAACATTGATTATTATAGAATTAAGTTTTTGTATTATAGAAATTTATACATGGAAAAACTTGTTCGTTATTTTATATTGGCCTCTAAATGTACAAAAACGTTTCATTTTGTAAAACTGGCAAACATCTCACAGTCAGTCAGTCAGTCAGTAACAACGTAGAACTTCGTACGTACGTACATCAGTTCGAGTTGCCACACCACATTAGCACAGAGATGCAGTTATTGACTCAAATCCCGTAGTGGTAGAGGTAATAAGAGTATAAGCAGTAATCGGGAAGATTAGGGTTTGAACATGTTATTCAAAGAGTATAATCCAGTGAAATATATTTGGAAAGAGGAAAAAAGGGACATGAAGAATTCAGAAGATTAGAATTTGAGAGAACACGAAGAGTGGATGCACCTGCGCCATTGTAAACGATTTTGAGCCATGTCATTCAGGGTCTCTAACCATCGGTTGCTATCATCTCGTGGTCCCCAACCAGGTGGTCTACACCTACCAACATGACTCAGTCCACTTGTCAGTGACTTCATGGATTTGTGACATGTTTTGGTTTGGCCGCCCCTAGCTTTCTTCCAACCTACTTCTACACCAGAAAACATCGCTAGTCAGGGCAGTCATTGATTGGGCATATGTAACACGTGTCCCAGCCATCTCAACTGATGAAGTTTCACTACTTCATCAATTGATTTGCCATCCTTACCTAGTACCCGTTCCCTAACAACTGTGTTACTTACTCGATGGTCCCATGATATACGAGCAATGTTTCGAAGACACCTTGAATTGTTTTCCACATTGAAAAGAGTGTATAAACAAATTTTTCAAGTAATTTAAATACAGGAAATACATTTGATGAAAAGGAACAATAGAAGTAGAAGAATGTTAAAGTTTAGCTAAATTAAGATAGTAGAAATGAATTCAACTGCACGACTACGATCAATTTCATATCATCTATGTAAGACATACCGTACCTAATGTTTAGTCAGTCAGATTAGTGACTACATTATAATTTGTGTGGATATATACGTATGGTGGAGATTTGTATCTCAGATAGATAATTTTGATAGTTTTTTTTCTCTGAGTACTTCACTTCTACTTGAAGTTTGTTCTGATGATGTATTTCAGAAGAAAGATGAAAGCTTCATGACCAAACCATCCAACTCAGAGAACAAATGTTGATGCAGAATAGTATGAATTCATTATTTTTCGAGGTTTCTCATCAGCTGCTTACAACCACTGATATGTAATAGAATTTTACATTAAGATAAGAAATAGCGTGAAACAATTGACATATATGAATGTAAAGGATTGGAATGACAAACTTACTTACTTACGCCTGTTACTCCTCGTGAAGGAGCATAGGCCGCTCACCAGCATTCTCCATCCAACCCTGTCCTGAGCAATCCTTTCTAGCTCCGTCCAGTTGTAATTCATCGTTTTCATATCTGCTTCTATTATCCGACGCAATGTGTTCTTTGGCCTTCCTCTTTTTCACTTCCCTTCAGAATTCCAAGTTAGGGCTTGCCTCGTGATGCAGTTTGACGATTTGCGTAATGTATGTCCTATCCATTTCCAACGTCTCCTAATTTCTTCAGATGGAAGTTGGTTTGTTCTCTCCCACGGAGGGCTGTTGCTGATGGTATCCGGTCAATGGATGTTGAGTATCTTGCGAAGACAGCTATTTATAAATACTTGTACTTTCTTGATTGTGGTTGTTGTAGTTCTCCAAGTTTCAGCTCCATACAGTAGAACTGCCTTGACGTTCGTATTGAAGATTCTTACTTTGATATTGGTTGAAAGTTGTTTTGAGTTCCATATGTTCTTCAATTGTAGGAATGCGACCCTTGCTTTGCCGATCCTCGCCTTTACGTCTGCATCGGATCCTCCTTGTTCATCGATGATGCTTCCCAGGTATGTGAAGGATTCTACATCTTCCAGAGTTTCGCCATCAAGTGTGATTGGATTGCTGTTCTCCGCTTTGAATTTGAGGACCTTAGTTTTCCCTTTGTGTATGCTGAGGCCTACTGATGCAGAGACTGCTGCTACACTGGCTGTCTTCATCTGCATCTGTTCGTGTGTACGTGATAGGAGGGCTAGGTCATCTGCGAAGTCCAAATCGTCTAATTGGTTCTGAGCTGTCCATTGTATTCCGTGTTTTCCTTCAGATGTTGAGGTCTTCATAATCCAGTCGACCACCAGAAGAAAGAGGAAGGGAGAGAGTAAACAGGCTTGTCTGACTCCGGTCCTTACTTGGAATGCATCTGCCAGCTGTCCTCCATGCACTACTTTGCACTGTAGTCCGTCGTATGAGTTCCGGATAATATTGACAATCTTCTCAGGAACTCCGTAGTGTCGAAGAAGTTTCCATAATGTCCTCCTATCTACACTGTCGAATGCCTTTTCATAATCAATGAAGTTGATGTATAGTGACGAGTTCCACTCAACTGATTGTTCGACGATGATCCGTAGTGTTGCAATTTGGTCTGTGCATGACAAAGGTTTACAATAATAACTATATATATATGCAGGAAAAGGTCAGAGGTTAATTAGTGTTAGAATTAAGAAAACAATTAAGGATCGGTAATGTAATGACCTAATGGAGTTATACATTGTGTGATAATTTTACAGGTATTGAAGGATTCATGGAATCAAACAGTGATAAAATAGGTTACGTAATAATTGAATGAAATTTGAAAAGCTAACAACATTGAAGAGGGTGAGTGAACGGAAATGTGTGAATGAGAAGTTGGTATACGAGTTCGGTTATGGGGCAGGAGGGGAATATAACACAAAAATAAATGTTTTAAAAGATTACACAAATAACCAACAAATAAAATATAAAAAATGGATTACCAGGGTAATAATAAGTTAACTACTGTCTCTTTCTGAATACATAAATCCGGTTTAAGTTTTTTTTATTGCGATCGCTTTCGCAAAACGGAGAGAAAATCGTACTTTTTTGTCTACTGATAATTTTAAGAGTATGCGGAATATCGACGATATGCCAGGTGTCAAGTAAATGCCGAGCTATTGCACTATTGAAAGCCCTAGTCCCTTTCAGCCTCAAGTTTTTTTGGAACATGTTCAGAAACGCGAACATGTACCCTTTTCTTAGTTCTTCCAATGTATGTGCTGTGGCACGTTCATGTGAATTGGTTAAATACAATTGGATCTACTGAGAAAAGAGGACTTGTAGATTTTAGTTTGTTTAAGAGAGCAGTTCGTTTCCCATAAAGTTGTCAGTTTGGCTGCTGGATAGGCCACTTTTAATGCGAAATTTATTCTGTGATTGATTATTCCAGTGACTTCATTTTCTTTGAAGCGCAAGTATAGTAAGCAATTTTTCTTGTCAACTATATCATGCTTAATCGGAGGGTTGTTATTTGCATATATGTGGATGAATTTCTCCGGATATGCAATTTCACGTAGGCAGTTGGTGATTATAGAGAACAAAACTCCATCAATATATATATCATCACATCGTTAGTCAGCTACAAAGTAAGACCAGGCACATATATACATCGATCCAATTTACCACACCTTATTAGCACAACAAGATGATCACTAATTTCATAATAGTTACTTCAATTCTAGTACTATATAAAAGAATATTTACATATAAAGATATATTATCTACCATTATTATCGTTTACTTTTTATTGAATGTATATACTACTTATTTCTTCATTCAAACAATAATAAACTTACTAAATAAACACATTGATTGTGATTTATTTATCTATTGAATAGAATGTACATCTATTGAAGTGAATAAAATCAATTCTGAACAATTAGCTAATGGAAATTTAATAAAAACATTTTTACAGGATCATCAATTGGATATTGATTTTAATTAGTAAGTTATTCATTCATTCATTCATTTGTTACGAATACTCCTTAATCATTTAAAAATTTATGATAATTTTACTATGTATGTATGCCCAGTCATTGACTGCCTCGACGTGCTATGTTCAGTGGTATAGGAGTAGGTTGGAAGAAAGCTAGGGACGGCCAGAACAAAACATGACACAAATCCATGAAGTCACTTACAAGTGAACTGTGTCATGTTGGTGGGTGTAGATTACCTGGTTGGGATCTGAGAGACGATAAAAACCGATGGTTAGAGACCCTGAATGACATGGCTCAAAATCGTTTACAATGTCGCAGGTGCATCCACTCTTTGTGTTCTCTCAAATTCTAATCTTCTGAATTCTTCAGGTCCTTTTCTTTTTTCTCTTCGCAAATTTATTTCACTGGATTATACTCCTTGAATAACATGTTCAAACTGTAACGTTTCCGATTACTGTTTATACTTTTACTACCTCTACCACTACGGGATTTAAATTGACAACTGCGTCTTTGTACTAATGTGCTATGGCAACTTAAACTGATGTACGTACGTACAAAGTTCTACGTTGTTAGTGACTGACACTTTCAGTCACTAAATTGAAGCACTGGTTCAGTGGTTGAAGTATTCAATTTTCAACTAATAAGTTTGCAGGCTTAAGCCCAACTCTTCTGACTTCAGTTTAGGAAAACTGATTGGATCACTATTTTTTCATACTTGGAGTATGGTTCAAACCCAATTACAGGAATTTGTACACCTGATAAATGTGATAACAATAATCATCAAGTTGTAAGTTAGAAACACAACTTCTATGCTTAAAGAAGAAGAAAAACATTGAACCAACATAGTATTAGTAGTTGTTTTTTGTGAAGATAAGAGAATTTATCCCGAAATTCTCTTCCTTTGAAGTTATCTATTCATGGATTAGTTATCTTACATCTATGTGTATATCAAATGATTGTTAGGAATCTGAATTTATAAACAGTTTGAATTGTATTGTGCTATACATAAGTTGGCATATTTTTAATGAATGTGTTAAGCGATCTTTTGAATTACTACAAGTTTATCAATATTACCTGTAAGGTTTCAAGTGATGTAGAATAATTCGATTCGGTGATTGTCATTTCAATATTTAACCCCAAAGTTCATTATACAAGACAATGGCAAAGTAGTTTTTACTCTCATAGTAGCCGATTACCAAAATTGTAACCTTCAATCATTTATTTTTCAATGTGAAACTATTTCTAAACCAGTTTTTCAACTGATTTGCGCACAGACATTTTTATTCCATTTATTTAGTGTTTGAAGCGAGATAACCATTTCCGTGCTCACTGACATCTTGTTAAGTAATCCGGCTTTCCGATGATGCGTTTATACTGATAAATGGTAACCAGTTAGTCATACTAATGTGCAGTATTATTGCCGTTGTATGCGGCAGGGTTTTAAATACGTTACCTCAAAAAAATATCACACTGAACACCCCCCATTGACGTTTGAACTGGATGTGTTACAAGTATGATAATGACCAGTTTTTTTTCTTTTTAAATATAAAAGTGTTGTCTTCTCAACTCTTCAATATGGATACAATAAGCTCTCTTACAATTTCTTAATCTGTTATAATTGGTGGTCTGTGTGCCCTGCTAATGTATAACGTAATCATACCGTCAATTAGAGAGCAGTGACCTATCGATCGAACCAGTGACACGTAAACCTATATGAGCAGTCTAGAGTACTTATTGGTCTTGCTTCCTGCCTAGCCCAGCCAGTCAAGTCCAGAACACCAATCTCAGCCTCTGCAGTAGTAATAGTTCATAGGTGAAAATAAAGCTCATAATAAGAGGGACACGAATAGGAATAGTTTAGTTATTTAACAATTATACGATAAAAATATACGCATAGTATCGGTCTATAAATGGATCCCAAAAGTTACCATTCATTATGCTTATTGGGGCATAACAAAAACACTCCATTTATATCTCCTAACCGTTATCTAAATATATCATAAAAAACTAATATACTTCAACATACTCTGTTACATGGTATTTTACAAATGTAAAACAGTTTTGAAGTGCATAAAACAGTCATTTATCTGCCTAAGGCATTATCCGTGTCCTATCGAATCAATGAACTAAGAATATTGTAAGTCGATCTAATTAATGGTGCAGGATACTTAATACATACTTATGACTACGTCCATCAGAATAAATTCCCTGCCCTAAATCCCCTGGTACGGTCGAGAGTGGGGAGAGTTCGCTCTCCTCGAAATGCTCTCACATGGCCACGCGTATATAGCTTCTGCCAGGGAAGTCCTACTCACTGACTTCTCGCAACACCGGTGTTGTTTACGAAAATGAGAGAACGAAAATCGAATGTCCGGCGCATTAACCGGGTTAGCGGATATGGATAGTCCACCTAGGGAGTTGGAAACCCGATTCCAAACCAGTAGTGCATGTGGACTCCCGGATCCTGAAGGAACAAATGGCGTATGAACCAATCATTGGTCACCGGCTACCATGGGACTGCATCTCCTTACGATGCTCCACTGCCTTGTGGATCAGACGTTCATGTCGAGGGCTCCAGGTGTGGCCCCCTAAGAAAACCACTTGCTTCGGTCTGGGCACCCGGGCAGTATCACAGCCCTCACACATGTCGAATGAGATTTGTGTGGCGCATATGTATTTGGTGCCTCCTTGTACCAATATCTATGTGTTAAAATAAATAAATAAATTTGTAAGCTGAATTACTAGGTCGCATGTACTCTTATTTCTAAATTAAGTTTTGTTTAGAGCTAAACCATGTCACAGAAAAGCTTAACAGTAATAGAAACACGAAACCAATTCGTAAGGTTACTGAATTTTAGTTGTTCTAAATTGTGTCATTTAATTTAAATTTTCTAGGTACAGTCTCCTAAATGTTGAAAAAGGATACATGAAATGCATGGAGATCCATCCACTTTTTTTGTCTTGTAAATTTCTAATATTCCATCACTCGCTACCTTTTTTTTGAGTGAACAAATGCGGTATTTGTAACCATTATAAATGTATTTATCTGTCTGTGTGTGTAGGTGTGTGTGTATCTATATCGGTATGGCGATTTGTGAGGGGATTGTACTATTTTCACAGTTGAATTCACTGATTGATCTTAGCTCGGTGGTCTAAAGGTTGAGTGTTCACTCGCGAAACCGAAGGTCCTGGGTTCGATTCCCGCGTGTGTGGTCATGGATGCGCACCGCTGAGGAGTGCCATACTAAGACGAAACAGCTAACTAATGTTTCGAGATTTTAAATGGTAGTCTAGCTTAGATTAACTCATGAAATCAACTGTGAATATAAATATGGCTTTAGTTTCGAATATTACTTCGATATTAATTCAAGTATCAGAAAAATACTTTTTTTTACCTAATGGATTATCTCACATTAGAATTAAGCCATAATACACTTGTTCGTTCAATAATCGAATCTAAACTTTCATATATTCAAGGTGTTATTCTGCATAGAAATGAAATGTCGATTTTCTTTATCACATGCAGAAATTGATTTGTACTGATAAGGGAATAGAAAAAAAAATGTGTAACACTTTGTTTTTGATCATCATTCGATAAATTTACTGATCGATTTCACTGAATTATGTCATAAGATGTAGATTTCTGTTGTTCGTTGAGTCCCTACAACAAGCATAGTGAATAACCATGTCACAATAATACGTCGTGTAGTTGAACGGGCTTAGATACCGACTTCCTAATCTACTTCATAGTCCCAAGAAATCTACTGTTGAATGCTGAAGAGAAAGCAAAAGGCGAAAAGTATGGAAAAAAACGTCATCCAGTAGATTTATTCATATACAAAAAAAGGTGTAACTGTAGAACTATCTATAGCCCGAAAATTCCAGAAGCTTTTGGGAATTACATTTAAATTGATAATAAGATTCATGATGTGTCCTATCAGAATAATAACGACATATTCAGTGCTTTCTCAGAATTATCTTGGAAGATTTTTAAAGAACGCAAATTGGTTGAAGTATTTACAACATTTTTTCTGGATCTTTTGAGGAATTATTGAAAGTTCTCATAGCAGAAATACATTCATCCATTATCTTCCTCTGAATCAGTTCATTTCTTCTAAACTATGTTTCCTTTATTCCGTATCTAACCACTCTTTTACTTCATCTTTTGTTTTGTACTGATTATGCTGCTCAGCAGTTTAGATCAGTGTACACTTTTCACAGTTTCTATGCTGTTGACTGACAAAATACTTATTATTTTAAGTCATATCATGCTAGGCAGATCGGTTGGACACAGTGGTAAGACCGTAAGTAGCAACTTTAGGTCCGACAGCAAAGTTGTACTACGGAATGTACACAGATTTGATGGCAGTGGATTGTTTCCATCAACCAATATATGCAACGGTTCTGCCTTCAGACAATTGGGAGGAGGTTTTTGGATTAAATCTGCCCCAAAAATATAACACCTCACCTCACTCATCTTCGGCCTCAGGTCTTTTCGAAAGTACGATGCTAAAACATGTAGAACCATTTGAAAAAAATTGAGACTAGTCCTAAAGCATTTAATTCTTGGACACTGCAACTACTCTCCCACATAGTAACGATCACCCATAATCCAATTTCTTTTCCAGATATTTCAAGAACAATTAGTCCTTCAAACGTATGGAGACCGAGCGTATGCTTAACTTGCATTTAGCTTTATAAAGGCTATGGCTTTTAGTGGTTGAATCACTTAAGTATGTGGTTGGTAAATAAGGTACATGATGTTGTACCAATATATATATCAAATGAGTCGAAATATTTATCATGACAAGGATAGTGCGAAAGATTAAGCATTAGGATTATAGTTGGAAAGGATAAAAGACAATGATATGTATGAAGGAATAATGAAAGTTAATTCAAAAATATGCCACTTGATGTCTAATATTCCATGATTATTCAGTGTTAGAACTCTTATTTTCAATATATATTTATTGAGGTTAATTTTATGGATCAACTCGATGTTTTGTATTGAATGTTGGGGTTTTGACCTGATATGAACATTAGTGTGAATATTGAAAAAGTGAATAAATATTCGATTTTATCTAATTATTAATCCCTATCTATCTTTGTATGGATATATAAAGCTTAACTATTGAACTTTAAGACATATCAATGTAATCAACATGTTTCCTTATCTACTGAATATCAGTCCATAAAATCATTTATATAGTACAGATTAGTGTATTTGGCCTCGAACCACACATTAAGTGTAGGGTTTTTATCATATTCTTCAACAGTCTAAGTGACTGAAAGTCAAACACTGTAATCATTGAGTTACCTTTTTGATGGAGTTTTGTTCTCTGAGCTGGATGGTTTGGCCGTAGAGCTTTCATCGTTCTTCTGAACGACATCATCAGCACAAACTTCAGATAGAAGTGAAGTGTTCGATTTTCTCCATATGTGTTTCACAGCTTGTTCTGTGCACCTCGATGTTGAACTTTAAGACATATCAATGTAATCAACATGTTTCCTTATTTACTGAATATCAGTCCATAAAATCATTTATATAGTACAGATTAGTGTATTTGGCCTCGAACCACACATTAAGTGTAGGGTTTTTATCATATTCTTCAACAGTCTAAGTGACTGAAAGTCAAACACTGTAATCATTGAGTTACCTTTTTGATGGAGTTTTGTTCTCTGAGCTGGATGGTTTAGTCGTGGAGCTTTCATCGTTCTTCTGAACGACATCATCAGCACAAACTTCAGATAGAAGTGAAGTGTTCGATTTTCTCCATATGTGTTTCACAGCTTGTTCTGTGCACCTCGATGTTGATTGGTGAAACACATATGGATAAAATCGAACACTTCACTTCTATCTGAAGTTTGTGCTGATGATATCGTTCAGAAGAACGATGAAAGCTCCACGACCAAACCATCCAGCTCAGAGAACAAAACTCCATCAAAATCATCCACCTGAGCTACAAATCTTCTCCACCATTGAGTTACCTCTTAAACCTATTCTGATTACGATATATTATGGGACTGGACCTCCTATCTTATCGATAAGAGTTTTGAGAGTAATCTTTATTAGTTTTATTTCTCTCAGTTTGGAACACTGAGAAAATCAGTATTTACGTTCAAACCTTGTGACGTGTTTTATCAGAAAGTGTTGATTGTAAACTCATAAATTATCTTAAGCAGAAATGAGTGGTGGCTAGCAGTGGAATCCAGGCCACATGTTTCATCCTATTTAGGATCCTTCAGCTGGATATACCTGTATCTCATAGTTGATATTTGCTGTGCGACTTAAACCGGGAAGCTTTTGCTTCGAACAACATCGCGTTATCCGCCTAGCTACTAATTTCAGATAACCTTTTGCTTATGCAGTAGTTTGAATTATAATTCATATATATATATATATATATATATATATATATATATATATATATATAAATTACAACCAAAAACCTTTTTGAGCACCATTTGTCCTCTCGTTTTTTTTCTTCTATGTCCCTTAAGAAATTTCTAAATAATCTATTTTCTTTCTCATTTACACACTATCGTCGTCCAATCAACTATGGGTTACCTTTACCTCTCAATTCTACTCACGGAATTCCAGTTTACTTGGATTTGATATTTATTTCAATCTGTTATCTCCACCAATTTATCAGTTGGATTGGACACAAAGCACTGAATGTTATCGTTTTATGATTAAGGTATGATAGACAATTATTTTCTTATTTATTTATTTGAACATATAAACATTGATAAATGGAGGCACCAAATGAATATGCACCACATAAATCATTCAGTACATATGAAGAATAAGATATTGTCAGAGTGCTCAAACCGAAGCAGGTGGTTTTCTTAGAGGGTCACTCCTCAAGCCTTCGACCTAAATGTCTGATCCACGAGACAGTGGAGTAACGTATAGAGATGCAGTTTCATGGTAGCTAGTAACCAATAGGTTCATATGCAATATGTTCGCTTAGGATCCTGGAGTTCATGTGCACCATTTGTTTGGGATTGTGGTTTTCCAACTTCCCTAAACGGATCCTCCATATCCAGCAACCCGGTTAAGTCGCCGGATATTGACTTTTCGTTCTCTCGATTTCGTAAATAACATTAATGCCTCAAGCAGGTAGTGAGTAGGACTTTGTTGGCAGTTGTTGTATGCACGTGGTCATATGACAGCGAACTCTCCCCACCCTCGGCCGTACCAAAGGGAGTGCCCTAAATTATTTTCTACACCCCACTGTTAATGTTCTATTTCAGAATGCATTTAATTATTAAGCTTTGATGTGTTTTATAACGTTTACAGACTTTTTTTTCTCACTAGGTACTAGTAATCTATGTCTTTCTATATGCGGTAACATCTCTGACGCTCCGATTTAAATCTTCACTAGGTTAGCATTAGTTCTTTTAATTTTACAAATGCAGCTGACTAGTGTCGATGTCTACGAAACCTACGTTAAGCAAGGTATCCTATTAACAACGTTCAACTGCTTTAAATGAAAGGAATCTTCAAAGCAATTAGTCCCTTTCCTAAATTTCAATAATGTAATAAGAAGACGAAGATTATCAGAACTATGTGATGATAGATTAGCGTAATACATTTCAAACAATCTGATCACACATATACTTGTTAAGAGCATTTATATATAAAAATAAAACGTCGACTAGACTGGAAATGACATAACAAAAGACAAGTATAATAATAAGAGTAATAATAATAATAATAATAGTGTGAACACAATTGGAAACCTTATCACTCTGGACAATAACTCAATATTACTAGGGTAGGTTTAAGGTGAGAACAAACTGTTTTTGAATACACAAAAGGGGTTTAAATTTTCGTATGGCTAAGGCTTCAATAAACCTTAGTATTACGCCCTTTTGCAACAACTCAATTATATGTTTAGCAATAGAGGATGATGGATGTTTATCCTCTACTGTTATTGGGTCACTTGATTCTATTCGTTTCTACAACCATTTTGGTACATGTTCATACACCCTAATTTTGAGATCACAATTGCTCCTCCCTATGTATGTGTGACCACACACACACACACATTGAAACTGGTAAACACAGTGGGATGTGACACAATAGTTTTCATGCCTTTTAGGTTTTGGATGAAGCATGCACCCTGTTCCTTCTTTGATAATGACCTTTACTGCGCAATACGTTTTGTTGATGACTGATTTAAGCTTCTGTTTCAATAAAAGGCTATTTGAATCACCCCTGAGTGGTAAGGTTTTTTTCTACCAACACTACAGTAGGTCTTACTGCACCATGGACTTTCTATCTATTTATGAATTTCAGAGGATAGCCATTTTCCATTAATGTCTTACTTAGCAACTTAACATCATCATCAATGGCGTCATTTGTACAAATACGATGAAGCCTGTTGAATAGGCATCTTATCGAACCACGTTTGTATTACACAGGGCAATAACTATAATAACTAAGGTATTGACTTGTTCATGTTGGTTTTCTAAAAATGGATCGTTTGACTGAGCTATCTTCTCGTCTACTCAGAAGTATATCTATGAAGGGAAGTTGATTGTTCTCCTCTTCACATTAGAGACTGTTGTTTATGTGGCTTAAGTAACCACCCCTACACACATACACAAACATTGAGTTACTGATTATATGAAATAATCAATTTTCCTTGTTTAATTGACAGATATGGTTTATTATTATTATCGAAGAGATAATATTCCTCTTTTTATTATAAAAATTACCATAATAGATTAGTACTATTGCTTCAATGTTAATAATCATTAACAATTTGATCATATGAATGATCCAAATTTATTTGATAAGGTCATCACAATATACAAATATTAGTCATTCCTATGTATATTACATTTCTCATTATTCATTGAATAGATTGTCCAATATTATTTAGTTTACAGTAGTTTAATTGTGTCATGCCCTAGAGCATTTAGCATATTATAAAAAAAATATAATCATAATAATTAGATGGTGGTTGGAGGTAGTCGACATGAGATCGAATCTGCCAGGGAGTACCCGTTCCTTCAAGATTACAGGTACACCTTACTGACGAGTGCCAAGTAGCACGATACCCCGGTTCAAGGTTTCCTGTGGACTACCTCCAACCACCATCTAATTTCAATATATAGTGTACGCAGTGTCGAGTCACCTAGACTGGTGACCACATTGAAACATGATCGATAGCATTCGGTCTGCATTAATAAGGACTAGACATTCATGACATTGATCACCACCCAGTGATCAATCAATTGTGATAGTCAATAATAAATATACAATCCGGCGTAAATATACATTAACTTAAATTTTTATGCCCAATTAACAAAATAACATACTAAATAGATCATAATGATAGTAATATCAGTCAGTCAGTTACAATATAGGATCACGCATATATATGCATCGGTTCAAGTTGTCATACCTCATTAGCACAACAAGATGAACACCGAATTCATAGAAGTAGTTAATTCAATGGTGGTACTATATATATATATATATATAAGGAAGATTTCATATAAGGATATAGTACAGGTAGAAAGAAAGATATCAATGATCTTAAAGAAGATTAAAGATTCTAGAATATAGTTTACAAAGATGAGATGGATTATCTCCAATTATTAAATACAGATATATTAATTATAGTGAGAAATTTCCATTTTGACATTTGGTAAATAAAGAAGGAATGAATTGAGTGAAGAAATTTCTTCTCAATTAGTATGATTTACAATAATGATATAATAGTCATCGAGTGGATACGTTACGTAATAATAATTACATAATGACATTTCTACTATAAATTAGCATTAGAAGGGGGTTTTGTGGAGATTTTTTTAGGAATTTCAATAGTTGATATCATGAGTCAATTGAAGCTAGACCACCATGGAAAACCCGTAATCAGTGGACGGCCGTTTCGTCCTATTTTGGGGACTCTTCACCAGTGCGCATCCACGACCTCGCTCCCCGCGAGATTCGAACCCATGACCTATGGGTTTCGCGCGCGAGCGCTTAACCATTAGACTACTGAGTCGGCCGGCATCTAACGGTGTTAATGTCTAACGGCCGTCCAGTACCTCCAGGTTTTCCATGGTGGTCTAGCTTCAATTGACTCATGATTTCAACTATTGAAATTGATAAATTAACATTGAGTAATTGGAAGAAAGAGGATTAACAATAATCAAAGTAATTATTCGAAAATCAAGAAGTTGCTACGTTGTATAATAAATAAAAAAAGAGAAGGAACAGAATATTTCGATAAATGGTCAGCAGAATAGTAGTTATATAAGAATCAAGAGATGAATGTTGAGAATAAGTTAAATACAAAGTTCAAAAAGCAAAAAAAAGGAAGATGTACGAAAATAGTTTATCAATGTTCTGCTACCAACGTCCCTATACCGATAGCCAAGGTAACAAAAGTGGTTGCACAAACTCCTTTTGGATGCAATCTTTAGGTTTATGAACATGGATTGCGATGACTTCAGCAGTGTGCAAAAGACGCACTCGTAAACCATGTGGCAAACTTGATGGATTATGGTAGATAATCTTATATCTATACATATGTACTAGTGTAGAGCCATGATGATAAACTAATTGAAAAGAAACTTCTTCGCTCAATTCGTTTCTTCTATATATTAATTAGTTGAAGGTAGGAGAACTACCGTTATTCACCTTCACAATCTGAAATATTACTACTAAGCTATTTAAGCCATAACTGATCTATAAGACTGAAATATTTACGATCAGAATGGGTTTTGTGGAGATTTCAACCAGTGAATTTTCTAAAAAATCTACACAAAACCCATTTTGATAATAATAATCACCTGCTCACTAGTGACTGATTTCAGGAGATACTCCTGGAGTTCTAGTGAGAAGTCGTTAGCAGTGGAGTTCAACTAGGTCTTTTGTGAGATAGGAACTCACTGAAGACAATGATGTACGGTGGCTCAACTTCGTGGATTGGTTGAAGTTAGACATTAACACCGTTGGATGCCGGCTCAGTGGTCTATCTGGTTGAGCGCCTGGCGCGAGACTGATAAGTCCTGGGTTTGGATCTCGCGGGGGGCGGGGCCTTGGATGCGAGTTGCTGAGGAGTCCCATACTAGGATGAAACGGCCGTCCAGTGCTTCCAGGTTTTCCATGGTGGTCTAGCTTCAATTGACTCATGATTTCAACCGGTGAAATATTTACGATTATCAATGTTATATTCATCTAATTGTTTAATGGTAATCAAAATTCTATTGACTATGTTACAAAGAGAGTATGATTACATATCATGATTAAATAAACCAATATTAGATATTAATGACCTATTGATTTATACCCTAAAACATAGTTGATGGTCCAGCTTCAATTGATTCATGATCTAAACAATAGTTGGTATAAGTCCATAATTATTTGTGATATTATACATACACTACAATATTGGTGAACTATTGCATTTGTTAAGACCTCGAAATTGTAAACTAGAAAGATCATTGAATAAAGATAAGAATGATCATTAGAACAGTCATATAATTTGTATGAATAGAATATATTGTAAGAATATTTCATTTTAATAATCGAGGTAATAATAATAATAATGTTGTTCGAATATAATATGCATTAAGAGAGGTGTTGTCTAGGTAACTATGATAAAAAGGTAGTCGTATTGTGGTGCTTGCTACTTGTATTGATATAAGTAGTATATGACGCGAGTCAGGAATGTAATGTCTGGCAGTAGAAGATGGGGGAAGATCAAGAAAGGTAGAACGGGAATAGAAAGCAAATTAGTATGGAAATGCAAGAACAACGAAGTTCGAGACAATTATTGACTATTTTGTAAATTAAGTATTATAGTATGATTTTTGTATTTTACCAAGTAACTCTATAATTTTGTGATGAATACAATTCGGTTGTTTGTGCTGATGATGTCGTTCAGAAGAACGATGAAAGCTCCACGACCAAACCATCCAGCTCAGAGAACAAAACTCCACCAAAATCATCGACCTGAGCTACAAGTCTTCTCCACCATCTCATAATTCGGTTGTCCTCACCTGTGTTCTCCTTCACTACAATATGAATTGGAAAAGACGAATGTGTAAATTAACAAAGATCTAGACAAAAAATGGAATTAGGTTGGAAAGGATAAGAGGTTTATGATATTGAATTGAGGTATCTTGTGATCCAGTAGTCAATTAACTTTTAAAAGAACAGAAATACATTTGAATAGATCTCTAATGGTCGTACTCAGAGGGCCTTATCTTTGTGTACTCGTAATCATGTGCCAGTATGGTTTGTAAAACGAATCATGGGATGTATTAACAGCGTCATCCTTTCACATTTGATAGATAGTGAATATCATATTAAACTAGATAAAACTTCCTCTATTTTACATCAAGTTCTAATGTATTCTATTCACAGAATTTATTGTATTACTGTTATATTGATTAAAGCTTGACACTTTACTATAAATCATACTGACCTTTATTAAATGACCTTTCTAGTTTACAAATCACACAATTTTGAAGTATTTATAACAGAAGGGGTTTTTGTGGATATTACAGTAATTTCAACAGTTGAGATCATGAGTCAATTGAAGTTAGACTACGATGGAAAACCTCGAAGCATTGAACGGCCGTTTTTTTCTTATTGTGAGACTCCTCAGCAGTGTGCATCCACGATTCCGCCTCACGAGATTCAAACCCAGGAAATATCGGTCTCGCGCACGAACTCTTAACCTTTAGACCACTGAGCCGACATGCAATGCTGTTAATGTTTAACTTCAAATAATGCACAAAATTAAGCGACACGTCCACCATTGTCATTAGTAAGTTATTATCTCACAACAGATCCGGTTGAACTTCAGTGGTCACTGCTTCTCACTAGAACTCCAGGAAACACCTCTTGAAGCCAGTCACTATTGAACATATGCTGATTAGTATCAGAAGGGATTTTTGTGGATATAATAATGATATAATAATTGGATTCATGAATCAATTGAAACTAGACCACCATGAAAAACCTGGAAGAACTGAACGGCTGTTTCGTACTATTGCGAGACTGCTCGGCAATGCGCATCCACGATCCCGCCCCCCGCGAGATTCGAACCTAGGACTTTCTGGATAGAACACACACAAAATTCCATACTAGAAACGAAATGGCCATCTAGTGCTTCCAAGTTTTCCATGGTGGTCTAGGTTCAATTGACTCATGATTTCAACTATTGAAAGTATTTATATGTTAGCGAATGCAAAAGTTAACCATTTTTTAAATTATATAACATTTACAAATTCATTTATTGCACACCTTCGTAAAATATCACAATAATTATCAATTTATAATAAACTCAGTGGTCTAGTTGGTTAGGTGCCTGGTGCGAGACTGATAGGTCCTGGGTTCGAATCTGCCCCCAAATCCCCTGGTACGGCCGAGAGTGGGGAGAGTCAGCTCTTCCTCTCGAAATGCTCTCACATGGCCATGCGTATATAGCTTCTGCTAGGGAAGTCCTACTCACTGACTTTTCGCGACACCGGTGTTGTTTACGAAATTGAGAGGACGAAAAGCGAATGTCCGGCCCTTTAACCAGATTCCAAACCAATGGTGCACATGGGCTGGCTTAAGTATCCTGCGAGAACAAATGGAGTATGAACCAATCGTTGGTCACCGGCTACTATGACACTGCATCTTCTAACGATGCGCCACTGCTTTGTGGATCAGACCTCCAGGTCGAAGGCTAGGGGAGTGGCCCGCTAAGAAAACCACCTGCTTCGGTTTGGGCACCCGGGCAGTATCGCAGCCCTCACACATATCAAATGAGATTTGTGTGGCGCATATGTACTTGGTCCCTCCTTGTACCAATATCTTTGTGTTAAAATAAATAAAGAAATAATAAATGAAATTTATAATTACCGTAGAACTTGTTAATGGAAAACGAGTAATTCACTTAAATATTCTGATCATTGATATAAAATAGACAAATTGTTTTTATTTAAATAAACCGTTAAATTATTGACCATTACTATGTTTAATAATTGAATAGTAATCTATATGAAACTGCAGTATAGTGTAGTTGAAAATGTTCCATATTGTACTATGAAGTTAGAAGTTCGAACCCTGTTCTATCGAGTTTGGTTTTTTTTTGGTAATGAATTCTTTCGACAATATAATAAGAAGACAAAGATTATTCAAAAAAAAACCCAGTTTGTATCTCACCTTAAATTTACCCTGGTAACATTGACTTATTATCCTTGTCTCGTCTTATCCTCCATTTCTAATCTAATTAACATTTTATTCTTCAGATATAAATGATCTTAACACAACTATGCAATGTGTGATCATTCATTTTTTGAAATATATTACACTAATCTATCATCACATTGTTAGTTCTGATCATCTTTGTCTTCTTATTACATGATCGAAATTTATCAACTGGGGCTAATTGCTTTAAATCAAGTCGTGGATGCACACTGCCATGGAGGAGGAGTCCTCACAATAGGACAGAACGACTGTCCAGTGCTTCTAGGTTTTCCATGGTGATCTAGCTTTAAATCACTCATGATCTCAACTGTTGAAGTTATTTATTTATTTATTCAATTTATAACTTAATTTTGTATTATTATTATTATTATTATTATTATTATTATTTATTATTATTAAAGATATCTTTAGAGAATCCTTCCCAATCCGGTCAAATGAAAATTGTCCTACGTGCACCATATGCATCCACTCCATGTATTGATATTTCAAAACAATTACATAATAATCATACATTTGATCATAATATATCTATAATGTATTCATCCTCATCCTCATCCTCATCATCGTCATCCTCCTCCTCCTCCTCATCCTCATCATCATCATCGTCATCTTCAACGACTACTTCATCATTAACATCTACTATAACTGAACAATATAATCATGAGAGAAAGTATAAATTATTAATTCAATTTTGGAATTCAACAATGAATAAATCGATTGAAATGAAATATTTATTCTCGCATAGATTATTAGTTATACTGATTGATAGTTTTACATTAATTCTTAGTATTATTTCATGTATTCTATGTATACGATCTATTATACAAGGATTTTATATGTGGATTGTAAGTCTCTTATTGATATTTTAATTATTTATGATAAAAGAAGAAAATATTTATATATGTGGTTTCTTAAAAGAAAATTTATTTCAATATTATTAAATCTCAGCTTAGTAAGTAGTTTAAATGGGATTATGTTCCCCCTACCCTCATTGTAAACCATATCAATATCTGGGTGGTTGGGTGGCTGGAAACATGGGATACAATGGACAACTAGGATGTAGCCTGAACAATCTAGACTTCGCAAATGATTTGACTTTTCTATCTCATAAGCAACAATGAATGCAGGAGAAGACGACTAGTGTAGCAACAGCGGCAGCAGTAGGTTTCAACATACACAAAAGGAAAAGCAAGATTTTTCGATACAACTTAGTATACACCAATCGAATCACATTTGATGGAGAAGCTTTGAAGGATGTAAAAAGCTGTACATATCTGGGCGACATCATTGATGAACAATGAAGATCAGATGAAGACGTAAAGGCGCGAATTGGCCAAGCAAGGACAGTATTCCTACAATTGAAGAACATATGAAACTCAAAACAACTGTCTGTCAGCCAACATCAAAGTTACAATCTTCAATACGAACGTCAAGACAATTTTAGGGTATGGAGCTGAAACTTGAAGAACTACTACAACCATCATCAAAAAGGTATGAGTATTTATAAATAGTTATCTTCGCAAGATACTCAACATCCATTGGTCGGATACTATCAGCAATAGCCTTCTGTGGGAGAGAACAAATCAACTTCCAGCTGAAGAGGAAATTAGGAAAAGAAGATGGAAATGGACAGGACATACATTACGCAAATCACCAAACTGCATCACGAGGCAATCCCCAACATGGAATCCTGAAGGAAAACGGAAAAGTGGAAGTCCAAAGAACATATTACGTCGGGAAATAGAAGTAGATATGAAAAGGATGAACAACAACTGGAAGGAGCTGCAAAGGATTTCCCAGAACAGGGTTGGATGGAGAATGCTGTTGAGCGGCCTATGTTCCTCGACGAGGAGTAACAGGCGTAAGTAAGTGAGTGCTGATTGGTAAAAGAAAAACATTTTGTTAACAAGATAAAGAGTAACTTATCACATTGTTATTTTGTATATAAAGACTATACTGGAAATACTTGATGACACAGTAACCTCTGGCAAGTGAAGTATACTTGCTGCATTCGGTTAACAAGTCTCAAATAGGATGGAACATCTGTACTGGATTTCACTGCTGTCCGTTATCCCAATTTTAATCAGTCACAACGTAGAACTTGGTACGTGTGTACATCGGTTCAATTTCCTATATCCCATTACTAGAAAGAGATGAAATTGTCAGGCCGAATTCCAGAATAGTAGAGTATTTAACAGTATCAGTGGTAATAAAAAGGGTTAGATATCGAAGATGCAATTCAAGAACTAGTAAAATAAAGAGATCATGAACAATTTAAGAGCCTGGAATCTGGGGAAAGTCGAAAAATAGATACACCTGCGCCATTGCAAACGATTTCGAGCCATGTCATTTCGAGTGTTTAACCACTGGTTACGATAATCACGCGGACTTCAACCAGGCAGTCTTCATCTGTCAATATGACTCAGTCCAAATGTCAGTGACTTCATGGACTGATACCATGTTTCGGTTTGGCCACCCATACCTTTCTTGCAGACTACTTCTACACTAGACAACATCGCCTGTCGAGGTAGGAGGTGGTTGGACATACATAACATATGTCCAAACCATCTCAGTCGAAGAAGGTTTATTATTTATTTCAACACATAGATATTGGTACAAAGAGGCACCAAATACATATGCGTCACACAAATCTCATTAGATATATGTGAGGGCTGTGATACTACCCGGGTGCCCAAACCGAAGCAGATGGTTTTCTTAAGGGGCCACTCCCCGAGCCTTCGACCTGGAGGTCTGATCCACAAAGCAGTGGCGCATCGTTAGAAGATGCAGTGTCATGGTAGCCGGTGACCAACGATTGGTTCATACGCCATTTGTTCTCGCAGGATACTTAAGCCAGCCCATATGCACCATTGGTTTGGAATCTGGTTAAAGGGCCGGACATTCGCTTTTCGTCCTTTCAATTTCGTAAACAACATCGGTGTCGCGAAAAGTCAGTGAGTAGGACTTCCGTAGCAGAGGCTATATACGCGTGGCCATGTGAGAGCATTTCAAGAGGGAGAGCGAACTCTCCCCACTCTCGGCCGTACCAGGGCATTTGGGGGCTGAATGTTTACTACCTCATCATTCGACTTGCCATCCTTACCTAATGCGCTATTCCTAGCCCGGACTTTCTTACTCCGTGGTTTAAAAATATACGAGCAATGCTTCGTAGACACCTATGATCAAATACTAGTGACCTCCGGATATCTTTTCTTAATATTCATGTTAGGTGGAGGGAAATGCTACATGGCAAACGCGCCTTTGATTGGCAAACGGATATCTCGTCTACGTCAGAGGGGACGCAAGTTGTCAGAATCCAATCGAGCATTCTGAATCCATCCCAAGCTTTTGTCAGACACCAGACTATCAGGAATGGTGAGACCCCCGAGATAAGTTTGGCGGTCGACGTGTCCAACTACTTCTCTCTGTACGATTAATTCAGACGGTAACGCAAGCCAATCCTGAAGTAACATTTTACATTTAGAAGGAAAACCGCATCCCAAACATGCTTGGATTGTTGTTTGAGGTGGTTCCAGTTTAATAGTGTATGTATATATTGTGTTTAATATTTATCACACCGAAGATGTTTTTCTTTTCTTTTCATTTATTCAACTCAACATTTAGGAGACTGTTGGATTCTTTAAGAATTGGTTTGGAATTCAATTGAATGGAGTGTTTTGGGAATTTATTCGTCCATGGATTTTATTTATCATAGTCAATGATTTGGTTATCATCACTACATCAATATATGCATTGAGTACATTGAATCATGTAAGTGTTCATACGAATGGTTTCTTTAAAATTTAGTAGAAATTGTTCACTTAACTGATTTTCGACTAAAGTAAATCAGAAATCATCTTTAAAAAAAAATAATAAGAGACATAGTTGATAGGAAGTTGACGTTTAAGGTTTCAAGTTCGATGATTTAACAACTCAAAGCTACCTGTCATTATACTTTCACATGCTAATCAGTATATACTAACCATGTTAAATATCAACATGAAGTGCTGTCGGATGAATGTTGTCAGTTTTCGCTTCCGAGTTGTTTGCACTGTAGAAGATTGACGTTTCTAAAGGACCTAAAAATGAAACTTGATTAGTCGTAGTGTTCCTAAATACCTGTCAGGGTGTTCACAGTACCTGAGGAACAAATGCTTAGGGCCTGCCACCTAGGACCATTTTGTGAGTAATCGTGTGTTGGATTTATATTGCTTAGAACGAAAATTTATGGAGTAAGAAAAGGTGTTCTATTTTGGGGGGTGATCTTTACTTCTGTTGTATGAGAATCACTTTAGGTGCTGATTTTCTAAGAGAAACACTTTACTGCCGTCACACTCCAATACAATCGGCAATACATTTTCATCCTCAGTGCTTGAGTTTGCTTCTTTCATTTTTATTGTTCTCCAACTTACCTGAATCGCATGATAGAACGATTCATAGGAAAAAATGTTTCAATCATTTATATTTCAATTCATTATACCGAGATAGTAGTTACAGTCAATAGGTTGTCTCTGACGTATGCCCAACCACCGACTGCCCTGACGAGCGATGTTTTATGGTATAGGAGTAGGTTGGATGAAAGCTAGGGGCGGCCAAACCAAAACATGGCACAAGTACATGAAGTCACTGACAAGTAAACTGAGCCATGTTGGTGGGTGTAGACTACCTGGTTGGGATCCGCGAGATGATAACAACCGATGGTTAGAGAACTTGAATGACATGGCTCAAAATCGTTTACAATGTCGCAGGTGCATCCACTCTTTGTGTTCTCTCAAATCCTAATCTTATGAATTTTTCATGTTCCTTTCTTTTTTTTCTTTCCAAATTTCTTTCACTGCATTATACTCCTTGAAAAGCATCTTCAAACCCTAGTCTTTTCGATTAATTCTTATACTTTTACGCCCGACCGTTGTTGCTACCTTGATGTGGTGGTCGGGCTTGTCTATCGTGATGGAGCAACCGAGCTATACTGGCTGGAACAACCGTTCCTCAAGGTCCTGCCATGTCAGACAGGTCGGTTGAAGAGCGGTAAGAATAAAAGCAACAAACCCAAGGTCCGAAGGTGAAGTCGTACTGCTGACTGTACAGAGGTGTGAAAGTAGTAAGGTGTTTCTTTCAGACAACCAGCATGACAGTGATGCTGCCTTCTCACAAGGAGGGGTGGGGTTAGAAAAGGTCGACCCTAAAAATGCACACCTCGCCTTATCCCACGGATATCCGTCTCCGGCGGTAAGGTCTCAACAAGTACGGAGCTAACACAAAAATTGCCCATAACAAGGTCGTGTGTGACCGACCTCAAGCAGTTGTCCCCTGGGCATTGCGGTCACGCTCCAAGGTCACTAAGACCACCTCTAATCCAACTCCCTTTTCAGGTACCTCCAGAAGAACCCTTCCACGGTGTGGACAACCGGGAAGTGATAACCGCCCTCATACCTCTAACAGCACTCAAGACCACTGTATTCATAATCAACCTCCGTCTTCACTTCCTATTCTTCCTCCTACATCGACTTTCACCTCTAAACTTCTTTTTTCGGCTTCCCCCCAAGTGTCACCATCGCCAACGATTCTAGTGCTCAAAACACTGTCCCAAGTCTACTGAAACCTCGCTCCAAACTACACATCGTAGCTTTCAACGTACGCACTCTATGTCAAATCGATCAACAGGCTTCCTTGGCTAAAACCCTAGAATCTCGTGCCATTGATGTATTCTGTGTCTTTGAAACACGCATACAGGATCCCAGTGTGGTCATTCACTTGACCTCACCTCGACAAAACGGAGAGCCCACGAGATACACCCTCCATGTATCTGGTGACCCGACGGCCAGTTCTCGTGGACTGGCAGGAGTAGGGATAGCACTAAGCATGAGGGCGGAACAAACACTGTTAGAGTGGATCCCCGTCAACAGTCGTTTATGTGCTGTTCGGCTAAACGGCTCCGTAAAAACTCGGAAGGATAGGGACACATGTCGTTGCCTTTTTATCGTTTCTGCCTACGCTCCCACTAACTGCAGCTCAGATGAAGTAGAAGATGGATTTTACAGAAAGCTCTCTGAACTGCTTCAGAAAGCTAAACGTTCAGACATAGTACTCGTAGCAGGTGATTTTATTGCCCAGATAGGTAGTTTAAACCAAACAGAAAGGCATTTAAGTGGGTATTTTAGTATTCCGGCTCAGCGAACAGATAATAGTGATCGTCTGCTGCAACTATGCTCAGACAATAGTTTATTTTTAGCAAACACTAATTTTAAGCATAAGGAAAGACATCGTCTAACATGGCGACCCCCTACACCAAACCAACGATAGAGTCAAATAGACCATATTGCCATCAGTCGTCGTTGGAGAGGGTCGGTAGAAGATTGTCGCTCATTCTGGAATACCTGCTTGGACTCCGACCATGCCCTAATACGGGGACGCATCTGCTTGCGCCTCACTGGACGCAAAAAAGCCACAGTAAAAAGACCCATTAGAACTGAATTGAATAACGAGAAGACCAAAAGTAGGTTCCAGGAACAACTGAGGTCACGATTAGGTAGTTCTGAAAACGAGGTTGCTTGGAAAGCTGTACAAACAGCTGTGGAAACAGCAGTGATATCTATCAGTGATTTAAACTACAGGGTTATAAAAACCAATGGATTTACTCTAGGTCTGTTGCACTGATGGATTCTCGTAAACTCATCCCATCAGGCTCTGAACACGATGAAGAGCGACAACAAATCAGATCTTGGTTAACCAAAAGTCTAAGGAACGACCCTGAGCAGTGGTGGGCAATGAAAGCAAAAGAGATGGAAAAGGTGGCGGCTATAGGGAACACAGGACAGCTCTAAAGACTAATAAAACAAACTGGAATTAAAAAATCAAGTGTAAGTCAGACTATTTCGAAAAAAGACGACACCCTCATCTACTCTTAGTCCAGACGTTTAGAACGATGGGCGGAACATTTCAGAGAACAATTCAACTGGCCTTCAGCTACTCTACAACTACCCTCCATTACCAGACAGTGTGAATCTAACATTGAAGTAGGTCCTCCAAATCTAGCAGAAGTTCAAAAGACTATAGTTAATCTGAAACGAGGAAGGGCAGCTGGTCCAGATGGATTGGCTCCAGAGGTCTGAGCCATGTTGGTAGATGCAGACTACTTGGTTGGGGTCCGCGTGACTATTGTAACCAATGATTGGAGATTCTTGGTGACATGGTTGAGAATCGATCACAATGGCGTAGGTGTATACACTCTCTATCTTCACTTAAACTAAGAGATTAAAATCGCTTCATATCTTTCATTCTACCAACTAATTCTTTCTTCCTGTACTATGTTCTTATATGCAACCTTTCTCCTATATGTTACCACCTCTGAATTAACTACTTTTATGAATTCGGTGTTCATCTTGTTGTGTTAATGAGGTATGGCAACTTGGATCGATGCATATATGTGCCTGGTCCTATGTTGTAGCTAACTGACTGACTATACTTTTACCACGTCTATCACTATGGGGTATGAATCGAGAATTATATCTCTATGCTAATGTGGTATGGCAACTTGAAACGATGTATGTACCTACATCCTCCTGACGGAGAAAAGAAAAGAAATACATTATCACCACCTTAAACCTTTTTCTTTTGGATTATATAATTAAAAGAAATTATGATTAATAAAAGAGAAGAAAATCATTCATGATTTAACTGACAAAATCTTACGTAGAAAAAAAAGAAAGAAATTCCTAGAACACACACATGAAATGGTCATTCAGTGTTGTTTTGTTTTTCATCTATAGTCTAGATTGATTTGACTCATAATCTTAACCATTAACAAAAAAACAAAAAAAAACGTACTATAATATCGACAACAACCCTTCCCTCCCCCCCATTTTGATATTCATTTTAGTTGATGAGCATATTTATTGATTCATTTACTATGATGATGGATATACAGTTTATAAATTAATTTTATTTTTTCACTTAGAAACACAAAAAGAATTTCTATCGATTATGTAGTAAAAGTAAACAATAATAATTTTGTTAAAGTATATATATACAAGTATAACATACCGAAAGTGTATCTTTATCCTTCGTTCCGTTTACCGAGTAAAGTGAATTGTAATAGCATACAAACATAACAGTTTCCTCTGAGGTTTGTCAACGTTGTACTGATGTACCAGTAATTCAATTTAGTGACTGTAAGTGTCAGTCAGTAACAACGTAGAATTTCGTATGTACGTACATCAGTTCAAGTTGCCATACCACATATTAGCATAGAGATATAATTGTCGATTCAAATCTCATAGTGGTAGAAATAGTGAGAGTATAAGCAGTAATCGGAAACATTACAGTTTGAAGATGCTTTCCAAGGAGTATAATCCAGTGAAATAAATTTGAAAAGATCAAAAAGAAAGGAACATGAAACATTCATAAGATTAGGATTTGAGAGAACACAAAGAATGGATGCACCTGTGCCATTGCAAACGATTTTGAGCCATGTCATCCAGGACCTCTAACCATCGGTTGTTATCATCTCGCGGATCCCAACCAGGTAGTCTACACCCACCAACATGGCTCAGTTTACTTGTCAGTGACTTCATGGACTTGTGCCATGTTTTGGTTTGGCCGCCCCTAGCTTTCTTCCAACCTACTCCTATACCACTGATCATAGCACGTCGAGGCAGTCGGTCGTTGGGCATACGTAACACGTGTCCCAGCCATCTCAACTGATGAAGTTTCACTACTTCATCAATTGATTTGCCATCCTTACCTAGTACCCGTTTCCTAACAACTGTGTTACTTACTCGATGGTCCCAGGATGTACGAGCAATATTTTGAAGACACCTATGATCGAATACTAGTAACCTACGAATATCCTCTACTCTTGCCGGTCATGTTCACTGTCATGAAGTAGGACGGAATGAACTGCTGCACAGTAACCCGTTCTTTAATTGGTAGACGGATATCTCGCCTACGCCATAAATGACGTAAGTTATCAAAAGCTAGTCGAGCCTTCTGTATTCGTGCTGATTTCATCAGATTTCATTACACACCAGACTACAAGGGCTGATGACACTTCCAAGATAAGTGAAGCGGTCGACATGCTCAATTACTTCACTCCCTATCATTAGTTCGGGTGTCGATGCAACCCAATCCTGAAGCAGTGAAAAGCGATGACATGCTTTTCTTATTTGTGACTCATCAGTTTGATAAACACTCGTAATAATATTGTAATATAAAACAATAATTTCAATGTCCATTTATTGTTGCTTTGCTAATTTTATTTCATAGATTCAAGTGAAATATGAACCATTGACTTATTTAATGGGTATTGGTGCACTACTTGTCTGGATTGGTATACTATACTATGTTGGTTTCTCATATGATAACAGCGTAAGTATACACACAGATTAGATGCCTGATTGTAACACATTTTAGCTTATAATTTCATGTTACTCATAAGTAGTATAAATGTTTATTCGTCAAAGGGTGATTGTAGTCGTTTCGATTTTCTGGATTTTGAAATGGTCAACATAATGTTTTTTTTTAGAAACTCGTCTCGATTGTGTTTCTACAGTGTTTTAATCGTGTAACATAACGATTATCAAATCGCGAATTCAAGTTGAAATAATCGACCAAAATTATTCAAACTACTTTACAATGTGATTCGAAAATGATGTTAATATAAGGGTGATGCACTTGTAGAACATTGTTTAACTCACAATTCTCTGTAGTCGATGATCTTTGACTCCTAAGGATTGCTGGTATCTAGTAGCGGCGACACTATGTTAGTAATGCAAAGATTCAGCATCGTGTGTGTTCAGGCACAATCACACTATTACTATCTTGAAACATGAACTTCGGTGGCTTAGACATGTTCTACGAATGTCGTCCCAGAGAATTCCATATCGTGTATAATTTGTGGACACTGGGACCGGTTGGATGAAGCGGGAGAATTGGTCAGTGTATGACATGCATATATTTTGATGCCTTCTTATATCAATGTTTATATGTTTAAGTATAAATTATCTGTATAAACGATCTGTAAAATGGAATCAGTTAAAGTACCTTGGTAGCCAGTGACCAACAATGAGTTCCTTCAGGATCCTGGAGCTCATGTACATCAATGGTTCAGAATCAGGGTTTTTCAACTCTCCTAGGTTGATCCTCCGTATCTATCAACTCCGTTAAAACACCGGACATAAGAATACATTTGCTTAAATTTTGTTTGTTTATTGAAATATTGAACAAATCAAGACTTAAATTTATTAATTTATAATTTAATCTCTCTGAGCCAATTTAGCCATTTGAATCTATTCAAATATTCATTAGTTTTTATATTGCGGATGACTAATTGACTAACCGACCATAGTTATTGTGATATGTGCTGCTTATAAGGACAGATATAAGTAGTATATATCAAGAATTGGAAGTAGAATTCTTATTGAATGTACCTACATCCTAGGATTGATTTTCACTGTGAAACTTAAAGCAAATACTGTCATCGCACAAGTGAGTGGCTATCTGAACTCAGTAGTTAAGTGGATAAAGTGTTGATATTTGAAGCAAGGGTTATTATGTTCCAGTATTGGAGTGAACATTAACCCTACGATCTAAGTGCATCCGACTGAAGTGTTCAAAATAAAACGAAACACGCGTGTGATAGGAATTCCACATCATTGAATATTGATTCAACAACATTCGTGTAAACTTTGAAAAACAGTAATTGATCAAAGAAGAATTAATGAATTATACACGAGTACACACAATCCAGTGAAATAAATTTGGAAAGAGAAAAAATGAAAGGGAGATGAAGAATTCAGAAGATTAGAATTTGAGAGAACACAAAGAGTGGATGCATCTACGACATTCTTAACGATTCTGAGCCATGTCATTCAAACAAGTTTAACTATGATTCATCGACTATAATCATTAATCTAACTTATAGATGAATAAACAGAAATATATCTATCCAACTTTCAACCAATATCATAGTCACAATCTTCAATAAGAACGTCAAGACAATTTTAGGGTATGGAGCTGAAACTTGAAGAACTACTACAACCATCATCAAAAAGGTATGAGTATTTATAAATAGTTATCTTCGCAAAATACTCAACATCCATTGGCCGGATACTATCAACAACAGCCTTCTGTGGGAGAGAACAAATCAACTTCCAGCTGAAGAGGAAATTAGGAAAAGAAGATGGAAATGGATAGGACATACATTACGCGAATCACCAAACTGCATCACCAGGCAATCCCCAACATGGAATCCTGAAGGGAAACGGAAAAGTAGAAGTCCAAAGAACATATTACATCGGGAAATAGAATCAGATATGAAAAGGATGAATAACAACTGGAAGGAGCTGTAAAGGATTTCCCAGAACAGGGTTGGATGGAGAATGCTGTTGAGCGGCCTATGTTCCTCGACGAGGAGTAACAAGCGTAAGTAAGTAAGTACTGATCGGTAAAAGAAAAAAACATTTTGTTAACAAGATAAAGAGTACAAGGTACAAGTATTTAATTGTTTGTACAGGATACTCAACATCGATTGACCGGATATCATTAGCAATAGCCTATTGTGTTGGAGAAAACTGATCAACTTCCATCTGAAGAAAAAAAATTCAGAAAAGATGATAGAAATAGATAGGACATATATATCACACAAATGATCAAACTACATCACAAGACAAGCCCTAATTTGGAATCGTGTATGGAAACAAAAAGTAGTGTAAGGTCAAAGAACACATCACGTCAGAAATTGTAAGTAAACATGAAAAAGGATTGCTTAGAACATGATTAGATAGAGAATGTTATTTAGGCGGCATAAGTAAATACATTATTCCTTATGATATCCTTCTAAGACACAAACATAATTATTCATGTCATAATGATCATCTATCTCTCATCATCATCATCATCATCTTCTCTTTTTTTTTTTCTTTTCTTTTTCTTTTAGTTACTTATTCGTACTATCTCACGTTCTATACCGGGTTTATTACGTTTTTGTGTTTGTGCATTAATCTTATTTTTTGCATTCAGTTTATGCGGTTGGGTTGTATTAGGACCATATAATGTAAAATTTCATACATTTATGTCTACAGTTGAATGTTTATATAGTTTAATTAATGGTGATGATATGTTTGTCACATTTACTATTATTAATCAAAATGCTCCATTTGGAATTTATTTATTTAGTCGTTTATTTTTATATTTATTTATTACATTATTTATATATGTTGTATTAAATTTATTTGTTACAATTATATTTGAAGCATATGAAGAAGTGAAAGTAAGTTAACATTGGGATATTTGATGAATTGATTATCTGGTTAATGTTCCTTTTTTTTTTTCTTCCTTAGCAAGTTAGTTCTCTACGAGATAAGATCGTTAACCTTAATGCCTGATACCTTCTGTTTTATTCGGATTGGGAATAGGCAGTAGTCTCCGGAGGGACATTAGGCGAAGTTTAATATTTATAATAACAATCTTTATTGATTTATTTAAACATATAGATATTGGTATTGAGGGGGAGGGAACTCCGCCTGGAATCCCTCCGGGGGCTACTGTCGGTCCCAAGCCCGGATAAAGGAGGAGGGTTAGCGTCCCCATCCCGTAGAAAACTAACTCGCTAAAAAAAACGCTAACCAGAAAGTCATTGAGGGGGGGGCGTCGAATAGATTTGTATGAGGGCTGTGGTACTTCCCCGATGGGTGGGAGCTATACCTAGAGCCTTTGACCTGAAGGTCTAATCCACTAGGCGATGGAACAATGTAAGGAGATGCAATTCTATGGTAGTCGATGACCAACAATCGGTTCATATACCATTTGTTCTTTCAGGATCCTAAAACTTATGTACACCATTGGTTTAGAATCAGGGTTTTCCAACTCTTCTAGGTGGATCTTTCATATTCATCAATTCAGTTGAGTTGTCGGACATTCGGTTTTCGTCTTCTCGATTTCGTAAACAATATCCCCCGCCACGAGAAGATAGTGAGCGGGACTTCACTAACAGTGGTTGTATACATGTAGCCATGTGAGACCATTTCAAGAGGGAGGTCTGACTCTTCCCACTCTCGGCCGTGTACAAATACACAAGTTTGTACACGTTATCTTCGTGCCGGACATACGCTTTTCGTCCTCTCTATTTTATAAACCACACCCCGGTCACGAGAAGGCATTGAATAGGACTTCTCTGGCAGAGGCTATATACGCGTGGCCACTCTCGGTCGTACCTGGGCATTTGGGGGCAATTCGGACACTACAAGAAGGGTAGTGCTTTACGGAGGCTAGCCCCTATCTTCGGACAAGCCGATTCCAAGGGGGTAAATGCATTCTTAACAAACAAAAGAGTACTCTCTCCAGAACTCACGTCGACGTCTCCGAGGTCAGTTGCGTTACTATGTAAAGCTGTGAAGGTCTCATTATGAGATTGGATGTTCATCATTGATAGTGTGAATGACACGTTTTGTTGATTGTTTATGCAGAAAATTGGTTTGTCGGTTAACTGATTTCATTTATACTGGTAGTTGTTTTTTAATGTTCTTATTGTTATTGGGATATTGCTATTGCTAAGATTAATGTGTTTGACTGTCGTGTAACTGGAATAAGTCAACTTTCGTTTGTTTGTGCTGTGCATAATTGATTCACGTGATCATTGATCAGAATAATTATTATACATGTGACGTGAATGTGTATATGAATTGTGCGAATGGTCCACCAAGGTGCTTGGTGCCTGTGTGGTTGCGCCACAAGTTTTAAAGCCTATATGGTGTCTGGTTCTCATGTGAAGCAGGATTGAGCTATACTGCTCGAGTTATAAAATTTAAGCCTGGATGCTGTCTGGTTTCCCTGGAAACGGAAATGAGCTGTACTATTTAGCCTACAAGTTTTAACAGTTTAGGGGTTGTGGAGATTGTTAAGTTTTTAATTGAAATCATGAACCGATTGATGCTAGACCACCATTGAAAACGTGGAAGCCCTGGACGGCTGTTTCGTCCTGTTGTAGGACTCCTCAGTAGTGCGCATCCACGATCCCGCTGGATGCCGGCTCCGTGGTCTAGTAGGCTAAGCGTTTGCGCGCGAAACGGAAGACCTTGGATTCGAATCCCGCTGGCAGGATCGTGTGTGTGCACTGCTGAGGAGTCCCACAATGGGACGAAACGACCGTCCAATGCTTCCAGGTTTTCAATGGTGGTCTAACATCAATCGGTTCATAATCCCAATCAAATACAGATTTTAAGCTTGGGCGGTGTCTGATTCTCCTGTTAAACGGGATTGAGCTATGCTGTTTGGATTGTCACCTGAAGGTATGGATAGTGTCTGGTCCTTCAGAAAACCAGTGTAAAATTACCCTGGCCCAAAATCGTATATTATATAACTAACTAACTAAATAATATTAATAATTCATTTGACTAAAATTCTAATTGATCATCCAAACAAATAGTATAGGGATGATCAGTCATGTATTTACTTACTTACGCCTGTTACTCCCAATGGAGGAGCATAAGCCACCGACCAGCATTCTCTAACCCACTCTATCTTGGATCTTCCTTTCTAGTTGTATCCAATTGTTGTTCATTCTTCTTCTTTTAATATCTGTATCCATTTCTTTCGTCTTCATCTTCTACTATGGGGTTGATGATTCCAAGTGAGGGACTGCTTTTTGATGCAGTTGGGTGCTTTCCTCAATGTGTGTCCTATCCACTACGATGACCAGTTCTTTGTCTATTTAGTCTTGAATACTGATCAAGTCCTTTCAATTACATGGATGTGATTGTAATCAATAAACTAAGTGTATCACCATTATGATTCACTTGTTTTTAAGTTTGTTAATCGGTTAAAAGTATTCAAATTTGGTATTATGGTAGTTAGTAGTCTCAGATAGGTTATCCTAGGTCTATTTACAAACATCACTGATTTGTGAAGCTATCGATTATTCATATTATGGTGGCTTCTAAAGTTGTGATGTTTATTTGTAACAACCAATTTCAAACAAATTTTATATTAACAAACAATTTTTTAAAAAAGAAATCCCCCTCAGTATCATTCAAATGTAAATCTCATCTTGTTTGGTGAACCCGAATTTCTGCATACAAAATTTAACTACTTATAAGTAGGTAGAAAAAAATGTCTTAAAATCTAGCGCCGACTTCAGTTAAATTGAATTCATAACGTTTCATTTGTCCTTATTTGTCGCAATTGGAAAGTCATCATCCAATCTAATTTGAAACTTGATGAATTGAGATCAATTAATGTGATTGGAGTGAGAAAAGTCAAGTATGTGATAAACTGTATTACGATCTCATACAAATTAATATGCTGTTGTGTTGCTAATAGGAATAAACTTAAAGTATTTGTGAACTGTTCAAATATCTCTTTGCAGTATAAAACCCTGGAACTGGTGACTACTGTATTAAACTCAAGAGAGATCGAACTATACCGGTTTTCATCTAATTTATCCAACAGAGTTGGGTTTGTAGTGAATTTAATCAGTTTTCAGCGAATAATAAATAGCCGATTCTGACTTAGTTCTCCAAGTTATCTTGTTTTAGTTGCATTATCATCAGTAACTTTCAGAAAAATTGACAGTATAGGGTGAAATGGATAAATCTATTTATGGTTAATAATGTTTAAGTATCGATAAAGTGGAATTTTCGCTAAATATTATCATAGCCAGACCTACACACAATTAGAACATCAACGGATAGCGTTTGCTTATGTGAAAATGGTTTTATATCTTCATACACTTGACATGGTCATCAACAATCATAAATGTATTCACCAAGAGACATTTATTTATTTATTTGAATACATCGAGTACACAAATGCGCCACGCTTCGCCATTCCATTTGTATGAGAGCTAGGATGCTGCCCAGATCGAAGCAGGTGGTTTTCTTCGGGGGCTACACCCGAAGCATCTGACCGAAAGGTCTGATCCACAAGGCAGTGAAGCAACGTGAAGAAATGTAGTCTCATGGTAGCCAATGAACAACAATAAGTTCGATATTTGCGCTCATGATGGTTCTTTTGAGATGAATCTACGAGCAAATGAAATGGGAGTCGGTTTTCTGTGACCACTGTACTATCATTTCTTTGCATTTGATTTATATGTCTTAAGCATTTTCCGACACCTTTCCGGACTAGGTACAGTACATTTCCGATTCGACGTTCTATGACACCTGGTTCCCACTTACTATTACCTTGATACGATCTGAGAAGTACCTTTTCACCCACCTGGAAGGTACGACTGACCTGACGATCTTCATTTGTGGGTTTATTTGTCTTTCTGGGCGGCAACATACTGTTAAAGACTGTCCGGATTTTCCTTCCGAACATACACTCGGCCGGAGACTTTCCTTCTGATACTGCCGGATTACGGGTAACTCTGCGAGACCAATCAGGGCACTAGGTCGTTCACTACGTGTTTTACGTGTCACTAATCGATCGATATAAACGCCGCGTATCAAATCCTGCAGTCATCCAAGTCACCAAGAGTCTCCAATCATTGGTTACGATAGTCACGCGGACCCCAACCAAGTAGTCTGCATCTACGAACAAGGTTAAGACTAGAGGTTCGTGACTTCAAGCAATGATGCCACGTTTTGGTTTGGCCACCACTAACCTTCTTCCAACCATCCCCAACACCGGTTAGCATTGCAATCGGTGTTTAGGCATACGTAACACGTGGCCCAGTCGTCTCAGTCGATGAAGATCCACAACCTCGTCAACTAATTTACCTTCATTCCATTATATCTTGTGTCGAACCTTACTATTACTTACCCGGTGATCCCAGCAAATGCAAGTAATATCTTTAATACATCTATGATCAAGTACTAGTAACTAACAAATCTTCTACTCTTAATGGCCATGTTTCGCTGCCGTAAATTAAAACAGAACGGACTACCGCGCAGTATACTCGTCCTTTTATTGAAAGACGGATATTTCGCCTTCGCCAAAGGTGACGTAAGTTGACAAAAACCAAACGAGCTTTCGGAATCCGTTCTGAGGTTTCGTCAGACACCTCTGCATTAAAGTTTTGCCTTATTTATTCATTGAATGAATTGTTTTTTTTTTGTTTGTTTGCTATCTCTCTCTCTCTCTCTCTTATATTTCAAGGATATGCAAAATACCCATGGACGTTCAAATAATTCACCATTATGGCATTTTGTTTGTCAACAATATTATAATCCTAAATCATCTATATTTAAAGAAGATGAAACACGACCTGATCGACATTTACTTCATGAACATGCACTTGGTTATATGATGAAAACAACGACGACGACGACAACAACAACAACAACACCATCAATAGCAAAAAAATCATCTACATTAAATTCACATCATATTAACAGATTACCATCATCATCATCATCATTTAATGATGTATGCTTAAAATGTAAACATTCCTTCACAGATCATTCACATATTCCACAACAACGACAACACCGTCAACATCAAGTAGGTGATAACGAAGAAAGATGTTGTTATTGTTGTCAACGTCATCAACAATATTCATCATTACAAAATAATAATAATAATAATAATAATAATTCATTAAATCAATTGAATCATTTTATAAATATAGACAATAACTCTACTATGACTATAGACAATAATAATTCATATCCAATTGAACACATTCAACAAGGAATTGAACAAATCCATGATGATATTCATGTAAATAATGTTCGTAATCGAATAATTGAAGGAGTAAGTTGTTGTTTATTTATTTAATAATTACACATAAGATGGGTTTTTTGTGTGTGGATATTTATAGTGATTTCAATGGTTAAGATCATGAGTCATGGGAAACCTAGAAGCACTGGATGGCTGTCCCGTTCTATTGTGGGACTTCTCAGCAGTGAGCATCCTCGACCTCGACCCCTGGACCTACTGGTTTCGCGTGCGAGCACTTAACCACTGGGTTGGTATCCAACAGTGTTCATGTCTAACTTCAAGTAATCCACGAAATTGAGCGACACATTCACCATTGTCATCAGTGAGTTACTATCTCACAGCAGATCTGGTTGAACTCCACTGGTCACTACTTCTCACTGAGAACTCCAGGATAAACCTCTTGAAGTCAGTCACTAGTGAGCATAACGAAACGGCCATCCAGTGCTTCCAGATTTTCCATGTTGGTCTAGCTTCAACTGACTAATGATCTTAACCATTGAAATTAAATATAACTTGTTCATAAGTTAAATTATTGACATCAACTTGATAATTTGTAAACAAAAGAAAATGACCAATGAGTTGGCATGCAATAAGTAATGACTCAGTGATTTAGAAGTTAAGCATTTGCGCGCAAGACCGTTAGGTCCTGGTACCCAGCAGGAGCATGGATGCGCATTGCTAAGGAGTCGCATACTAGAACGAAATATGGCCGTCAAAAGCTTCCAGGTTAACTGAACTATAAAATAACATTGATTTTTGCTAAGTTCATTTGGAAGATTCTAATCGAACAGTGTGATTGATGGTTGAGTAGTTGTATTTATCTAATCTTAAGTGGTAATTAAATTCTTTCGATGAAGATATAAATATATGTATTAGCTCAAATAACATGACATTTCTTACATTTTGTTTTGATTGTTGATTGCCCTCACAAATGCCCTGGTACGACTGAGAGTGTGGAGAGTCAGCTCTCCCTTTCGAAATGCTCCACATGCGTATAATCACTGCCTTCTCGCGAAATCGGTGTTGTTTACGAAATTGATAGGACGAAAAGCGAATATTCAGCACTTTAACTGGGTTGGTCGATATGGAAGATTTACCTAAGTGAGTTGGAAAACTCGGTTTTCAAACCAATAGTGAACATGGGCTCCAGGATCCTGAGTGAACAAATGGCGTATGAACCAATTGTTGGTGATCAGCTAAAATAGGATTGCATCTCCTGACATCGCTCTACTGCCTTTTGGATCAGACATTTAAGTCGAAGGCTCCGGGTGTGGGGCCCTCCAACAGAACCACCTTCTTCGGTTTGGGCACACAGGCAGTATGCAAGCCCTCTCACAAATCGGATGACTTATGTGGCGCATATCAATTTGGTACCTGCTTTTGGAATTTCTATGCAGATGATGAAAAGCCGTGAAATAGACCAATGAATTCATTTTATTCAACAAACCTGATTGTTCTTGCTTACTGTTCGCTTCAAACGTCATCATGTTATCCACTTAGCTACTGAGCTCGAGTCCCAGAGTGATGAACAACTCTGAGGTACAGGTTTATCCAGTTGACGAGTCCCAAATACTACGAAACGTGCCTCCTAGATTCCACTGCTGGCCACTATCCATCCGCACTAGATGCACATATACCAATAAGAGACTGATTAATTGCATTCAAATAAACAAAGATGATCGCGCGATTTCGTGTATTGGTTCAGGTTACATATTAACACCATTGGAAGCCGGCTCAGTAGGTTAAGCGTTCGCGCACGATGCTGAGGGCCCTGTGTTTGAGTCCCACGAGTGGAGTCGTGGATGCACACTACCGAGGGGTCCCACAATAGGGAAAAAAGATCGCCCTGTGCTTTCAGGTCTTTAATGACCGCCTAACATCAATCTGTTCGTGATCTAAATCAAACAACACAATAGCCTCCAGAACTCTTATCCTGATAAATAAAAATGGTTGATGGTTAGTAATGGAATTCAGAATTCGTGTTTTGTCCTGTTTGAATAATCGTCAGCTGGTAGATATTACCTACATTCACTGTGAGACTCGAACATCAGTACCGTTTGCTTCAAACAACATCGCATTATCCACTTAACTACTAGCCACTATTCATTTGTTTGTTTTACTTACCATGTTATTATAATTAAGAAATAATATTTTCCTGTTTTTTTTTCTTCTAATTATTCTCTTTTAAAGGTGAACATAAACATTACAGCTGATGAATCTATTCATGAATAGATCATTACTCATTACAATTCATTACTGTTTATGGAACTTGTTCTTTTATTCTTTATTTTATTGACTATTTCTATTGTGACCACTTGAATCATTGATGCATTTTGTCTTCGTTTACTCTCTCTCTCTCTCTCTCTCTTGTTTTTTTTTATATAAAAGAAACCTCATTGTATTGTTTTATCAGAATTATTATTATTAATACTACTACTACTACCAATTATGTGTTAGTAGTATCTATCTAATTATCTATTTCTTTTCTTTTAACTAATAACAATATGATTAAAGCATAGTTTATAGTTTGTTTACAAATTTTTATTGTTGATTTCAAATTATATTGTACTGATACTATCTGATTTTTCTATGCTAAAAACAAATAAATGAAGTGGGTTTCGAACCTTGAACTTATTGACCACATGTGGAAAGTTGTGAACAATTAACAAATTAACAAATCAACCGATAAGTAATATGCACTGTCCACAGGTATCTATCTTATCGTTGCTTTTGTGTGGATGAGACCACTAATATGGACTAATCGAATATATTTGAATATAGAATGTCTTAATAAAAATCTGAGAATAATATAATAAATAATTTACTTGGAAATTATCAACTAATCATCTTCAACTTGATTGTTCTTTTGTTTCTACAACAATCTATGATCTCCTTAACATTCTGTTATTAGGCATTTCAATTTTGATTGATGATATATACTACTTATATCTGTCAACATTGGTAGCACATACCAGTGTATCTTATAAAATATGCATATATAACAACTAAGCACCAGAAAAAAACATACCTTCGATAATATGATGTTTTAGGATAATGTATGTATAATATAATATATGAAGTCTGCTTATGTTCGTATCTATAATTATTACTGTTATTATTGTCATTATTGGTCCCCCAACATATTAGATATTCTTTTTATCTCTTCTTATCCTTCCCGACCGTTGTTGCTACCTTGATGTGGTGGTCGGGCTTGCCTATCGTGATGAGGCAACCGAGCTATACTGGCTGGAACAACCGCTACTCAAGGTGCTACCATGGAAGACAGGTCGGTTGAAGAGCGGTAAGACTAAAAGCAACAAACCCGAGGTCCGAAGGCGAAGTCGTACTGTTGACTGTACAGAGGTGTGGCAGCAGTAAGGTGTTTCCTTCAGACAACCAGCATGACAGCGATGCTGCCTTCTCACAAGGAAGAGTGCGGTTAGAAAAGGTCGACCCAAAAAATGCACACCTCACCCTATCCCATGGATATTCGTCTCCGGCGGTAAGGTCTCAACAAGTACGGAGCTAACACAAAAATTACACATAAAATGGTCGTGTGTGACCGACCTCAAGCAGTTGTCTCTTGGGCACTGCGGTCACGCTCCCAGGTTACTAAGACCACCTCTAATCCAACTTCCTTTTCAGTTACCTCCAGAAGAACCCTTCCACGCTCTGGACAACCGGGAAGTGATAACCGCCCTCATACCTCTAACAGCACTCAAGACCACTGTATTCATAATCAACCTCCGTCTTCACTTCCTATTCTTCCTCCTACATCGACTTTCACCTCTAAACTTCTTTTTTCGGCTTCCCCCCCAAGTGTCACCATCGCCAACGATTCTAGTGCTCAAAACACTGTCCCATGTCTACTGAAACCTCATTCCAAACTACACATTGGAGCCTTCAACGTACGCACCCTATGTCAAATCGGTCAACAGGCTTCTTTGGCTAAAACCCTAGAATCTCTTTCCATTGATGTATGCTGTGTCTCCGAAACACGCATACAGGATTCCAGTGTGGTCATTCACTTGACCTCACCTCGGCAAAACGGAGAGCCCACGAGATACACCCTCCATGTATCTGGTGACACGACGGCCAGCTCTCGTGGACTGGCAGGAGTAGGGATAGCAATAAGCATGAGGGCGGAACAAACACTGTTAGAGTGGATCCCCGTCAACAGTTGTTTATGTGCTGTTCGGCTAAACGGCTCCGTAAGAACTCGGAAGGATAGGGATATACGTCGCTGCCTTTTCGTCGTTTCTGCCTACGCTCCCACTGACTGCAGCTCAGATGAAGTGGAAGATGGATTTTACAGAAAGCTCTCTGAACGTCTTCAGAAAGCTAAACGCTCAGACATAGTACTCGTAGCAGGTGATTTTATTGCCCAGATAGGTAGTATAAACCAAACAGAAAGGCATTTAAGTGGGTATTTTAGTATTCCGGCACAGCGAACAGATAATAGTGATCGTCTGCTGCAACTATGCTCAGACAATCGTTTATTTTTAGCAAACACTAATTTTAAGCATAAGGAAAGACATCGTCTAACATGGCGACCCCCTACTCCAAACCAACGATGGACTCAAATAGACCATATTGCCATCAGTCATCGTTGGAGAGGGTCGGTAGAAGATTGTTGCTCATTCTGGAATACCTGCTTGGACTCTGACCATGCCCTTATAAGGGGACGCTTCTGCTTGCACCTCACTGGACGCAAAAAAGCCACAGTAAAAAGACCCATTAGAACTGAATTGAGTAGCGAGAAAACCAAAAGTAGGTTCCAGGAAAAACTGAGGTCATAATTAGGTAGTTCTGAAAACGAGGCTGACCCAGATGTTGCTTGGAAAGTCGTACAAACAGCAGTGACATCTATCAGTGATTTAAACCACAGAGTTACAAAGAACCGGTGGATTTCGTCAAGGTCTATCACACTGATGGATTCTCGTAAACTCGTCCCATCAGTTTCTGAACATGATGAAGAGCGACAACAAATCAGATCTAGGTTAAGAAAAAGTCTAAGAAACGACCGTGAGCAGTGGTGGGCAACGAAAGCAAAAGAGATGGAAAAGGCAGCGACTATAGGGAACACAAGACAGCTTTACAGACTAATGAAAGGAACTGGAGTTAATAAGTCAAGGGTAAGTCAGACTATTTCGAAAAAAGACGATACACTCATCTGCTCTCAGTCCAGACGTTTAGAACGATGGGCGGGACATTTCAGAGAACAGTTCAGCTGGCCTTCAGCTACTCTACAACTACCCTCCATTCCCAGACAGTGTGAATGGAACATTGAAGTAGGTCCCCCGACTCTTGCTGAAGTTCAAAAGGCTATAGTTAATCTGAAACGAGGAAGGGCAGCTGGTCCAGATGGATTGACTCGAGAAGTCTTTAGGGAGGGTGGTCCAATTTTAGCGATTAGGTTGACTAATATTTTAGCTAAAATCTAGGATAGACGTTATTCCATCTAACTGGTCACAATCACTTATCGTCCCAATATATAAGAGAGGGTTAAAATCATCCTGTGACAACCACAGAGGGATTAGTTTAACTAATATAATATCTGAAATACTAGCCTCGATAATTATCAGACGCCTAACTAAGACTCGTGAACTGCAAACACGAGAGAATCAAGCTGGCTTCAGACCTAGTCGTGGCTGCATCGACCACATATTCACCATTCGTCAGGTTCTAGAACATAGGCATACTTATCGGCGTCCGACAATGGTGGTCTTTCTTGACTTAAAAGCAGCATTTGACTCGATAGACCGCGAGATTCTGTGGCAGTGTCTGTCATTGAAAGGCGTACCTCAGAAGTACATGAAGCTTGTAAAGGCTCTTTACTCAAACACTACCAGTCTAGTCAGGGCTTATGACGAACTGTCATGTACTTTTGCAACCTCAAGTGGTATCGGTCAAGGCTGTCCACTCTCTCCATTTTCATTTAACTTCATTATAGACCTACTGATGAAAATAACATTCTTGTCGACTGAATTCTCGGGTATTGATCTCCTACCAAGAGGCCCACTTATCGACTTAGAATACGCAGATGACATAGTCCTGTTTGGTGAAGACGCTGACAAAATGCAGAGTCTTTTGGTGGCACTGAGCAACAATGCCAGTATGTTTGGGATGCGCTTCTCTCCCTCTAAATGCAAGTTGTTGCTTCAGGACTGGTCTGCGTCAGCACCTGAACTAAGGATAGGGAGTGAAGTAGTCGAACTCATTGACAGCTTCACTCATCTTAGAAAACTGATCATCCCTAATGGGTTGGTGTCTGACGAAATCTCAGCACGGATTCGAAAAGCTCGTTTGGTCTGCGCCAACTTACGTCACCTATGGCGAAGGCAAGATATCCGTCTATCAATTAAGGAACGAGTATAGTGCGCGGCAGTCAGTTCTGCTTTACTTTACGGTAGCGAAACATGGCCATTAAGAGTAGAAGATACTTGTAAGCTATTAGTATTTGACCACAGATGCCTCAGAAATATTGCTGGCGTCTGCTGGGATCACCGGGTAAGTAATAGTGAGGTTAAACGCAGGGTATTAGGGAATGATGGTAAATCAGTTGATGAGTTTATGAATCTTCATCGACTGAGATGGTTGGGCCACGTGTTACGTATGCCTGAACACCGATTACCACGACGTGCAATGCTAACCGGGGTAGGGGATGGTTGGAAGAAAGTTAGAGGCGGCCAAACCGAAACGTGGCATCAGTGCTTGAAGACGCTAACTTCTAGTCTGAGCCATGTTGGTAGATGCAGATTACTTGGTTGTGGTCCGCGTGACTTTCGTAACCAATGGTTGGAGACTCTTGGTGACATGGCTCAGAATCGATCACAATGGCGTCCGTGTATACACTCCCTGTCTTCCCTTAAACTAAGAGATTAAAATCACTTCATATCTTTCCTTCTACGAACTAATTCTTCCTTCTTGTACTATATCTCTATATGCAATCTTTCTTTTATATATTACCACCTTTAACATAACCACTGCTGTGAATCCGGTGTTCATCTTGTTGTGCTGATGCGGTATGGCAACCTGGACCGATGCACATATGTGCCTGGTCCTACTTTGTAGCTGGCTGACTGACTGAGGATTCCAAATCGGGGCTTGCCTCGCAACAGGTACATTTGACTACATATCCCAGTGATCTTGTGAACGATGAAAATTGTACAACATAGTCTATCCAACTTAGAGATCACAATAACAACGTAATACAATGAGCTCAAGTTGTATACCTTTATGCCTACAACTTCCAATCTTCTAGATCATGTACTATGACATTTACATTTATTGCATACGTATTTGTTTATTAAATGAATGATGAATTAACCTTAACTATCTACATTGGAGAATCTATTCAAAACATACACTTTGAATATTTCTAGTATGTTAAGATACAAACTTTCTCGATGAATAACTCAATAAATAATTGTCAATTACAACTAACTTGATCGTAGCAATTGATCAACACTATAGATAGATGTAAACAAACATGATATTGATTCAAATAATCAGTGATAGATAATAATTAGTAATTATAGCCCTGAGTTATGATTTGGATATTTCAACGATAATATCTCAGTTTATGAAGGTGGATAACGCGAGTCCTGATTCTACAGAGAATATACGTTACCATAAGACTGTAGATACATCTTGCTGTTAAGTACTAACAAGCATAAAGTTTAAATAAAAGCTGCCCTGTCGACTACCACCACCTTAATTGAATTATCATACTGTTATAACAGAATGATTCTTGGAGTAGTTGAGAAGCTCGACTCTATTTACCAGATTATGATGATTTATATCTTTATTGTATAATTAGTAAATAATTTTATTGTTAGATTTCTATGTTCCACTTATTGTAAACTTATGATAGACTTACTTACTTTTAGATACTTCACCATTCTTTAATGGTATATTGTTTACTCTGCCTTTTAGTGCTGGTTACGGTTTAATTGTATTTCAGATTTGATACCCTTTGTGTGTGGTCTGATATTATTTCCAATATATCATTATATAATTAAATTAGTTACAATGAAGAGTTAATCTCCTTGCCAATCATCATCTTTTAATTGATTATTCGGTTAAAAAGAGGTTCGAGGATCAATAAACATTAAAGTGTTGATTATTTGCGTTATCTTCTATTTTATGATACAATGTGGTCTCTAGTATAGGGGTTGTGGAGATTATTAAGTTTTTGATTGAGATCATGAACCGATTGATGTTAGACCAACACAATTGAAAACCTGGAAGCACTGGACGGCCATTTCGTCCTATTGTGGCACTCCTCAACAGTGCGCATCCACGATCCCGCTCGCGAGATTCGAACCCAGGGCCTTCGGTCTCGCGCACAAACGCTTAATCACTGCTGAGGAGTCCCACAATAGCACGAAACGGCCGTCTACTGCTCCCAGGCTTTCAATTGTAGTGTTCTAACATCAATCGGTTCATGATCACAATCTAAAACAATGTGATCTGTTTGGCGGCTGGTGTATATGAACCCAGTATGTTTGTGAAATATAAGATTCATATCACAGAGGCTCAGATTGATGTGCTCTGCACTCAACAGACAACCAGGATGCAGGACCGCTAAAGTCTCTAGACTATTCATAAATGGTTTTATGCATTATTGACCCAGTCGATAATTGGCAGTATCATTAATTTCAATATGAATAAGATACATGGCACAAATTATAACAATTTTTCGTGAATTAGATCTCCAATTCGACTGGTAGTACGTGAAATAATAATCGAAAAGGAAAGAAACAATCTGCATTGTTATGCAGTACATGTCTTCTTCTTCTTCTTCTTTTGATTAATATGCATGTCTTGTGTGTTGTTGAGATGAATAGTAAAGATTGAAATAAAAGTACATGGTCATTTTATTCTTATTATGAGATTCAAATAAACAAACTGTTCAAATCACCTATGATGATGATGATGACGACGACAACAACAACAACAGCAACACCAAATTTATTTTATCTAATAGAAATAGATCAACATTACAAACTACAACACACATGTAATGCAATGATGTTATAAAGCACAATAAACTATAGAAACATAATGCCATTTATAGACCATTCATTCATTCATTCAACAAAACAATAAAATTCATATCAGAAGAGGAAATATGAGTAGAAAACATATTTATTATTATTATTATTATTTACTCTATGATCTATAATGTGTGGGGATGTGTGTGTGTGTATGTGTGTGTGCGTACTTGTTGCATGATCCCCCTTTTGTCTCCAATTTTCCATCAACTACACATAAACGCGCACACACGTGTACACATAGGCAGTTTACTCACTACTCAAAGGGAAACATTTTATTGAACAAAAAAATAAATAAACAAACCAAAAAGAAATAAGTTTTTTTTTGGGCTCTTTCATCATTCAAATAGATACTCCACTGATTTTTGTAAACAGATTATGTGCGTTCATACGGCGTCACCCCCCCCCCACTCCCTACCCTCTTCATCTAATGAAGATTGAATTGACCTTATCAATGATAATCATAGTAGTCAGTTTAAAAAATAAAAATAAAAAAAACCCATCAAGATTGATTGTAAAAGCCAGGGGGGGGGAATTTTTTTTTAAGGAAACATACGAATAGTAACATTAGTGATTAAATAGTGTTAATCATAATTGTCATGTATGTCAAATGGAGATGGGCAAGAATTGAAAGGCAACAATTAAATCATATCAATTATTATTATTATTATTATTATAGTAGTAGTAGCAGCATATGTTTAATGTAAAATAAGAGCTAATAAGAAATGAACAAGAGGTAACTATTGCATAAAATAAACATTTACAATGACCTCCTCTCTCTCTCTCCCTCTCAGTGATTATCGTTGTTAACACCCCTACCCTATAGAATACAACTGGGATATATATAATGTGTGTTTTTTTTTAAAAAAAAATGGACAAATCGAAAATTGTTTTTTACGATATAAGAATTTTAAAAAAAAGGAAAAAAAAACCAAAATAGGAGAGAGAAAAAACATAGAAACTATAATGATAATAATATACCCTGTTTAACCCATATGGAAAAAGAAGCATCATTGATCGGGATGGGCACGCGCGAGTATGTACGATTGACTGAAATGTACTGCATATACACGTACACGTACACACTCACACACACACGCTCACACATATACACACATACATACATACATACATAATAAAGCTTAAAAACAACCAAAATAATGATGATAAGAAGGCACAAATGACCACAATCACATCACCATTATTATTATTATTAAGAATAAATTGAAAATGATAATAACCGGATATTGAGAATAATGAAGAAGATAATAGCGTCGTATAGACGGATAGAATGAAAGTGATCGAGTAGAAAAAATTGTGATACAATAGATTGAGGCGCTTATTTTTACATTTGAATAATCTAATAATTTGTGTAATGCCATATCAAAGAGTGAAAGAAAGAAAGAAAGAAAGAGAATAGTTAAGAGATACAACTAGGTGGTTATATTGCCACATCACTCTCAAACATAATGAAAATCAAAGAGAATAACCAGATTTCATAATTATTATACCCTTAGACAAAAAAATCCAACTAACATCTTCTATTGTCAACTATTAATCAATTCGTTCAACTTTGGCGACAATTTTACCTTCCCATAAAGGTAGAATAGTATCATCATTGGTGATCTCTTGATGGACTACACCGGAATCGAATTCATCAGATGCTTTCTTAAAAAAGTATCTGTTTTTTTTTGTTTGAAAAAGAAAAATAAAAAAAAGTAAACTTTGATGTGAATACGAGTAGACAATGAGAAAGATGAATAAACACTTGAACAGTTATTTATCATATGCCTTCAAATACCCTGATACGATCCAGAGTGGGGCGAGTCAGCTTTCAGATGGTCACGCGCATACAATCACGACCACATGACTGACTACCCTATACCTGACATATATCCATAGCATGATAAAGTGATATTATTGTCATAGAAGATTTTACATTTTTTTTAATGTAAGCCAACAAAAATGATAGAAAACGAAACAAACCCTCTATCAGATTGATTACAATGGCGTGAATAATAATTTCCCGCTACATTTTGGTTGGTTTCCAGGTTCAAGATCAAAATCGCGAACTAGTACAGAGTTTATTCTAACTAGAAAATGACCACCATTAAAGTGAGACAATAAAACTATTTGACATTACTTTGAATTGTTTACAATTGATTAATCACTGAGTAGTGTGATCAGTGTCATGTTTTGTTATGTTCACAGTATTATGATATTACCTTGGATCGGTGAACGGAAACAAAAATAAGCAAAGCAAAAACAGAATGAAACTAAACTAGTCCTCTGTGTTATGGCCCTACTAAATAAAGGAAGAAGACTAAATTCAGATGTAAAAATATACGGTTCAACAAGCAGCCCGGAAGGTGGAACAACAAGCACTAAACTCATATGTAATATATACAATACAAAAATGTCTTTGAAAAGTCTCATAAATCGAAAACGAATCAATGGAGTTTAAGTTCCTTCCCGGAGAGAAATACAAGCTGAAGGTAATGATGAACGCTTTTAGGTGCGAAAAGGAGAAATTCGAACTTTCACGATTAGATTACAAGAATAGGAAGTTTACCAAGTGATTTCTCAGGGTCTAGCATCTCCAACATGTTTATCTACTCCTTTAGTATTGAATGGATTTGATTGATTAAGTTGTGATATGATCGCATTAGTCTAAGCGATTCGGTATTACCTAAACAACTACCTGTGCTGACACCGCGGGTGATTCGAGGTAGTTGACTGGGAACTCTACTAAACCTAAAATTTCCAGCTAGATGGGATTTGTCACCAAGGTGTACCTGTAATCTTGATGAAACTGATGCACCTTGTACAAAATAGTATCGAATACAGGGATGAAAGTTTTTCTCTCACTTAACTGTAACCATGTAACATTTAAAGAATCACCTTAGAATAACATCAATATATATATACACGATATCACTTACCGGAATAAACCTTTTTTCTTGGGAATTAATTGTTTAAATTGACCAAGTGTAATCTCTGATGATGGCCATAAACTTCTATAGGGTACCGGATCATCACCCATATAATAGCCTATAACAAGTGAATTGGACGAGGTGCATACACCTACACCGGAACTTCCCGGTGTGGAATTCGACGTCCCAGAAACAGCTGATGTTGATGAAGAGTGAGTTGATTGAGATGTGGTGTTAGTTGTAACAGAACCTTGATGATGATGATCATTAGTACTGCTAGTTGTAGTAGAAACTGTAGTCGTTGTAGTGGTAGTAGTAGTAGTACCACTACTACTACTACTACTACCAATATTAACTGGACTATTTTCTGTTCGATCTGTATCATGCATAGATATTGCAGCATTAGTGGTATTATTCGAATCGACTAAATGCTCCGTATAATGTGTATGTAATTGAATATCTGATGTCTTGTGAGAATATTTCGATTGAGAAAATGATGCGAACCATGGTGGGACGATTACTGGTAATGATTTTGTAGTTGATGGATCGATTGTACTGCAAGAATAAAACAAAAGAGATAAACATGAATTGCGACACTTTATTTGTAAACACTGAAAAAGAATTTTGATTTAAATAAGTCGGAGAAGCGATCGATAAGTCTTGTATCCGAATTTCGTGATTTATTGTTAAATGGATGGCACTAGTAGTCGACAGGGTACTGTGGACATCAGTTTTGTCCTAGTCGGTATTCGTCAGGATGACCTCTCTGCAATTCTGAGGAAATCGACTCGCTTTTTGAGATCAAAAGCCGCATCACTTGAATATCTCAATGATAAAATCTTAAACTATGAAACTAGGTAACCGGGACTCAAATATTAACTGTATAGAATGCTTTTATTCTCAATAAACCCCATTAAATTATTTTGTATGTTGTCAATTATGTCACGACTGTTGATATGTAAAATACAATATTTATAACTGAAGAACATCTGGAACTCAAAACAACTGTCAACCAACACCAAGGTCAAAATTTTCAATACAAATGTGAGGACAGTTATACTGTATGGGGCGAAAACCTGAAGAACTACGAAAGCCATCATCCAGAAGATACAAGTGTTTATTAACAGTTGTCTACGCAAAATACTTCGGATCCGTTGGTCAGACACTATTAGCAACAACCTATTGTGAGAGAGAACAAACCAGATCCCAACAGAGGGAGCACTGGAAGTGGATAGGATACACATTGAGGAAAGCACCCAACTATGTCACGAGGCAATCCCTCACTTGGAATCCTCAGGGTCAAGGGGAGGAGAGGAAGACCAAAGAACATATTATGCCGAGAAATAGAGACCGACATGAGAAAAATGAACTGGAAAGGATGTTCCAGAACAGAGTGAGGTTGGAGAATGCTGGTCGGTGGCCTATGCTCCATTAGGAGTAACAAGCATAAGTAATTATAAGTAAAGTAAGGAGTAAGTAAGTAGTCGAACGCGTCGACAACTTCACTTATCTTAGAAGTGTGATCAGCCCTAATGGGTTGGTGTCTGACGAAATCTCAGCACGGATCTGTAAGCTCGATTGGCTTTTGCCAACTTGCGTCACCTTTGGCGAAGGCGAGATATCCGTCTATCAATAAAAGGATGGGTATACTGCGCGGCAGTCCGTTCTGTTTTACTTTACGGTAGCGAAAGATGGCCATTAAGAGTAGAAGACACTCGTAAGCTACTAGTATTTGACCACAGATGCCTGAGAAATATTGCTGGCATCTGCTGGGATTACCGGGTAAGTAATAGTAAGGTTAGACGCAGGGTATTAGAGAATGATGGTAAATCAGTTGATGAGGTTGTAAATCTTCATCGACTGAGATGGTTGACCACGTGCCGCGTATGCCTGAACACCGATTACCACGACGTGCAATGCCATCCGGTATTGGAAATGGTTGGAAGAAAGTTAGGGGCGGCCAAACCAAAACGTGGCACTGAAGTGTCATTGAAGTCACTAACTTCTAGTCTGAGCCATGTTGGTAGATGCAGACTACTTGATTGGGGTCTGCGTGACTATCGTAACCAATGGTTGGAGACTCTTCGTGACATGGCTCAGAATCGATCACAATGGCGTCGGTGTATACACTCTCTGTCTTCCCTTAAACTAAGAGAATAAAATCGCTTCATATCTTTCTTTCTACGAACCAATTCTTTCTTCTTGTACTATATCTCTATATGGAATCCTTCTCTTATATATTACCACATTTGACATAACCACTGCTGTGAATCCGGTGTTCATCTTGTTGTGCTGATGTGGTATGGCAACCTGGACCGATGCACATATGTGCCTTGTCCTACGTTGTAGCTGACTGACTCACTGACTTTTACTTATATTCAAATATGATTATTTATATTTCACAGTCTATGAGTTTGTCATTTGATAAATAAATGGGTTCGAACATATAAACTAATCAAAAGTTAAAAGTCTATTGTAATTTAATCACACAAAAAAAGAAAAGAAGAGTGAATCGATAGCTTAGTGATTAAAGTGTTTAATATTGAACCAATAAATGAAAGATTTGAATCAGGGTTTCATTTACTCTAATTCATGTCTCTGGATAGTTAGATGAACTCTTGCTACCTCTACCACTACGAGATTTGAATCGACAACTGCATCTCTGTGCTAATGTGGTGTGGCAACCCGAACTGTACGTACGTACGAAGTTCTACGTTGTTACTGACTGACTGACTGAGATGAGCTCTTTTACAATTATAAATGTAACTGGAATTGAATATCATGTAATATGTAGTTAGTTTTGTTTAGCTTTCTGTCAATCATTTCACATACATACACACATACTTATGATAGATGTACACTATTGTTTTTTAGAATATAAAGAAGTAGTATAGAGAGAAAAACGAAACAATCATAGTGATTCATTATTTCTCCTTTATTTATAACTAGGGCCCATTTTCAGATTTCTTCTTTAATGTTCAAAATGGACAGCGACAAACAATCAAGTAACTAACTAACTAACTAACTAATCAACTATAGTTCCTCATTATTATAACAACCACAAATCATGATACTATCTAGATTATACACATATACACACAAATAGATATCAAGTATTCAATCAGAACTAACTATTGTCTCATTTCATTGATCATCTCTCACTTTCTCTTTCATTATCTCTAACCTTAATATTATAACCTCGATTTATTAATAGACAATGAAATAAATCATAAAGAGTAACAGAATATGTACACATGTGGTCAGTATACTCTTAACAATCAATGAAGTAGAGAGGGATAAAGAGAGAGAGAGAGATAATATACATATGGATGAATGCAATGAATGCAATGAACTAACAACACATGATGAATAATACTACTTAGTTATTCCTCTTATAACTAGAACATAACTAATCAATCAAAACAGGATAACGACAATGACAAGCAACAAGTAGAGAGAGAGAGTGTGTGTGTGTGTGGGAGAGAGACTAGAATAAATAACTTCACAAAAGTACTACTACTACTACTACTGCTACTACGACTACTACCAATATCCCAATTATCATTAAAGAATCATTATCTTAACGAGAAACAAGAGAAACTCTATCAGTATTGTCAGCATCAACGATACACAGGAAGAATAATGACAACCCATAAATTCCTTTATATTTGCATATGTATATACACACACACACAAACGAATGATTCTATATGTGTATATCCATACATGCACACATATAGACAAAATTAGGATAGTTTATTTCAAAAAGAAACTATTGTCAAGTTAAAAAAAAAAAAATGAGTATTTTAATTGCTGAATTGATGAATCAATTGAAGTGAGATGATCATGAAAAATCTAGAAGCACTGGATAGTTGTTTCGTCTTATTATTGTGAGATTCCTCAACAGTGTATATCCACGATCCCGCTTCGTTGAGATTCGAACCCAGGACTTATCTATCAATCACAGTGAATATATCAACGGAAGTTTCAATGTTCCATACAATATTATTATCAAATAATTTAGTTTTACAATTACTACTATCAATGCTAACAACGTATAACCACGAGTATATATCAACATCTAACAACAATAATAATAATAATATATTGACTGTTAATGGGTCGACTGTTCAATGGTACACAATAGGATTAAAAATAAGAGAGAACAGACAAATCACGAATTGATCAGAACATGAAATCAATCAATGATCAGTAATGTAGACTATGGACACAAAAATACAACCCTTCAAGTTGACACATCACCATATTGGTAATAAATACATGAAATAATAAATATGAATAACTAAAGTAGTGGAAACAGTAGTAATGTAGGTAGTGATAGTAAAGATGTTAACAAACAGAGAATAGGCTTCAAGAAGAGTGAATTCACTTTATTTATTTATTTGAACACATAAATAGTGGTACAAAGGGGCACCGAATATATATGCGCCACACAAGTCACTTGACTTATGTATGGGCTATGATACTGCCTGGGTGCCCAAACTGAAACAGCTGGTTTTCTTAGAGAGCCACATTCAAAGGCTCCAACCTAAAGGTTTAATCCACAAGGCAGTGGAGCAATGTAAGAAAATCCAACCCCATGGTAGCCGATGACCAACAATTGGTTCATACGCCATTGGTTCACTCAGGATCCTGGAGCCCATGTACACGATTGGTTTGAAATCAGGGTTTCGCAACTCCCCTAGGTGAACTATGCGTGTCCACCAACCAGGTAAAAGCGCCGGACATTCGCTTTTTGTCCTATGAATTTCGTAAACAAAGGCAGTGAGTAGGACTTCCCTGACAGTGGTTTTTTGTTGACCGTAATTACTTCAGTATTGTTTTCTTTACGCTTTTTATATTTGTCAATAAACTTTTGTGGGTAAAAGTTGTCTCGTAGGTATTTTCCCACGTTTATCAATTCTTCTTCCAGTTTGCCAGTAGTACATACCCTTTCTACCCTATAAAATAGTGTTTTAACTAATGCCTTCTTGTAACTGAGTGGACAAAAACTATTGAAATTCAGGTAAAGGCCATTTCAAGTACTTTTTCGATAAAGCGAACGTTGGACTGTTTCGTCTTTCCTACGTTTTATAGCAACATCAAGAAAGTGGGACATGTTATTTTGTTCGTGTTCCATAGTAAATTGTATGTTAGGATGTGCATTATTGAAGAGTTCTAGCAGGCGGATTGCATGCTGCTTATTGTTACAGACAATAAACGTGTCATCAACATATCTGAAATATTCCGTCGTTTCGCTAATCATCTGTTTAAGCACCATGTTTTCAACATACCCTATAAAAATATCTGCCAGAATTAGACCTAGTGAACTTCCCATTGCTACCCTGTCGATTTGACGATATATGGTGTTATTAAACTGGAATTGAACGTCTGTTGTGCACATTAATAGTAGTTTTTTGGATTCCGTGGCTGGTAAAGGTAGGAGATCATAATTCTGGCAAATTATATCAATAGTTTCAAGAAGTCGTATATTGGTTAACAAGGATACTATACGTACAGAAGAAATATCTTCAACCACTCCTCCTCTACTGGCTAACATCAAGGCCAATTAATCAATAGTAATCTTAGTATATCCTGGAGTTCTAGTGAGAAGCAGTGATCAGTGGAGTGCAACCGAGTTAGTTGTGAGATAGTAACTCATTGATGACAATGGTGGATTAATTGAAGTTAGGCATTAGCATCGTTAGATGCCGTCTCAGTGCTCGCGCGCGAGACCAGTAGATTCTGGGTTCGAACCCCGCGAGGCGGGGTCGTGGATACGCAATGCTGAAGAGTCCCACAATAGGACAAAATAGCCGTCCAGTGCTTCCAGATTTTCCATTGTGGTCTAGCTTCAATTGACTCATGATCTCAACCATTGAAGTAATCTTAGCTATTGAATGACCGAATTAGACTACTGTACTTACGACCTTTCACAGTCAATTGTAATTGTCTCTGTTATCTTTATTCATAAATCTTTGCATTAACATTATTACTATTGGTTAATACATCATTATGAATCTCCCCAATACATGAGTTATTCACTTCGCATTCATCTCTCCTTACTAATTTTTTACACAATATAGCCTTTTCACCCTATTTGACCCATATTTATTCGGATCATTTTCACTTTATATATATGCAGATTCAAGTTAACATTCTATATGAATCATATCAATATGAATAATTTTATTTGGCCCTTTATACACCACGCTGGTAGATGTTCACTCATTTGTTGGTTAAGTCGCCTGGTAGTACGCCCGATATAGCAGCGGAATTTGTAAATGCACATTGAGGAGGCCAACTCAGGTAACTTATCCTTCGTTTGCATAGACATCGCTGGTCGATAAGAGAAAGCCAACGCAAGATTGGCTGAGTAGAATGTCATGGTGATTACTTTCGTTAACCTATATTTCAAAGTATCACTGGTCACATCCCCGTTGAATTGTAGTTTCATGTATAAAGGTTTCTCACTTCTACAGTTTCACACCTATCCGATACAAGAGAAATTTGGTTAAATGTCTCACTAGCAGAGCTAAAAAGATCAGCACAATAGACACTCTAAATCAGGAGCTTGAATTTATCACCAACTCACTGACCATGATCGGCTACCCCAGTGTCCTCAATCTGATCATCATTTGGGATTATTAATATGGATATATTGAATGGTAGAATCTGAAAAGAATTTATTCTTCGTCTATAGATTAGTCTTTTAAAGATGATGAAGGGATCACTATTTACTTACCTGGAAGATTTATTATATGAATTTATCGAATTATTATTAGGCATAAGTTGTGTATTTTCATCATTAATCCAATTATTTTCAACTATAGAATAAGAAGATGATTTATGATTATGTGTTTGTTGTGATTTTGTTAGATCATTATTAGTTGAATGTGACCAATTGATATCACCGATAACAACATTATTACCACTAATATATGGTCGATTATAATTTAAAGAAGTAGATGGACAATATGATTCATGATTATAATTTGTGATAATTGGAGATATAAATGAACGTTCATTTATATCTAATGAAATATTTCGTTGAGATGAGTGATCATCTAGTGTTGTAGTATCATGAGGCCTAGTTGAATGCATACTAAGATCTAGACCAATTCTATTATGATCAATATCATTAGTAACGTTGTTATCACCATCAACATCATCATCATCAACATCACGAAGATGACCACCTCCTCTACTTCCATCGCCACTCCCTCCTCCGCCTCCTCCACTACTTGGAGTACGATCAGCTGATGCAGCCCATATTCTTGAACAATGATCTTCAAGAATAGCCTAAAATTATATTCCAAAAAAAGAAATAATTATCATTATAGTAATAAAAAATGTTGACTTATAAATACTTTTTTATAATAGAAAATGATTAATCATGGATCTTTGTTGAAGTTGACCGGCAGTAGCCCCCGGAGGGACTCCAGGAGGAGTTAAAGTTGACAGAACAACAATTAAATCAATATGAGTACACAATAGAGAGAAAAATAAACAAAAAAACTTTCCTATTTAGAATGTAAATAAATAGATCAAATGAATATATAATCTATCTCACAACATATTGACATTGATTATCATAATATAGAAGATTATAACATAAATACGTGTTTCGGTGATTATAGTTGGTACATTTCAAATCCTGACATTAATAAAACAGAAGAATTTAGATTTGTTGAAGTAATTTGATAAAGATATAAGTTGACTTTGAAAAATAACAATGACAATGTGTCCTGGTACGGCCGAAGGTGGAGAAAGTCAACTCTCCCTCTCTCTCTCTCGAAATACTGCCACACGCCCAAGCTCATACAGTCACTGTCAGGAAAGTCCTACTTACTGCCTTTGTTTACGAAATGGTTTCCAGGATCCTTAGGGAACAAATGGTGTATGAACCAATTGTTGGTCATCGGCTACCGTAGGACTTCATCTCCAAATATTGTTCCACTGCCTTATGAGTTAGATCTTTAGGTGGAAGACTCTAAGTGTGGCTCTGTAAGAAAACCAACTGTTTCAGTTTGGGCACCCGGGCAGTATCATAGTCCATGTATAAATCAAGTGACTTGTGTAGCGTATATCTATTCGGTGCCCCTTTGTACTGATATTTATATGTTCAAATAAATAATTTCTCTTTAAAGACAATATAAAACTTTGTTTATTTGAGATTTCTACAGACAAAACCAACCTTTGATGAAAATATTCTTCAGATGTATCATACTAGAACTTTGAAGAGAAAACAAAAAACGGGAAGTAAGACAAAAAATTTTACACTCAAAATTAGTTTAGACACAGAAAACTAAGATATTTATAGAAGAATACGTAGCCTTGATATTGTAGGAGACTCCTGAAACATGCTAACTTCAGTGAAAAAAAAGGGGATCAGTAATTACCTATGACACAGTTCATTATTTTTTTTCTAGAGCACTGTAGAAAACTCTTGAAATCTTTTTATAGCTTTGAAAGACTAAAGTTATAAATTCTTGGGAGCTGTTGTCAAGGAAACCTGAAGTTGTTTGGACTTTCACTACTTGTTAGTCTTTTTCCATAAAGATAACTCCTCATAATAACACCTGAATTGTTGCATGTTAGTTGGTATTTTATTGAGTTTTTCAGTAAAATCAACAATAAGCTAGATCGTTGAAGAATCATCAATCACCATAGACTTCAATCAAAACCGAATTGGAAGATATAAATAATTGAATTCAAAAAAGAGATGATAATCTTAATTATAATTTTGTATACTTAATTGTAATGTACTTTTAAAATGGCCATGTGAATCAATACAAATACAAATCTTTTGTTCACTTAGTATTGTTGGTTTGAATCTTCCCGTTGATGTTTAGGATTGTAACTGATCAGTCTCTTATTGGCATATATGCATCCTGTGCGGATTGCCTCGATAAAGCCTCAATTTACAAGTATTATATGTAAAGATGGATAGTGGTTAGCAGTGGAATCCAGAACGCGTGCCACTTTGTACTATTTGGGATTCGTTAGCTGGATGTACTTGCATCTCAGAGTTGATGTTCACTCTGGGACTTGAACTCAGTATATATCGAGGCAATACGCATAGGATGCACATATGCTAATATGAGACTGATCAATTGCAGTCCTCAATAATGATGGGAAGATACAAGTAAACAACACCAAGTGAATGTAATTTCACTCCATTGCACAAGCAAGTGACTAACAGGACTCAGTAGTTAAGTGGATAATGCGATGGCGTCTGAAGCGAACGGTACTGAGCTCGAGTCTCAGAATGAACATCAGCTCTGAGTTGCAGATATATTCAGCTGACGAATCCCAAATAGGACGAAACACGCGTCCTGGATTCCACTATTTTTGCATACAAATCTTTTATTATCCAGGACAAATCTCTCTTTCACTTTCATGCATACATTAAATTATTGTTATTTATGTGATTTATTTACTGAGCAGAATTGTGCTAACTACCTGTGAATTAACTATATTTGGCATATCTCTTTCTCTTTCTCCCTCACTCTTACTAATTGAATAAAACCACCCAGAAATACAAATTAATCACTTGATACTCTTTTAAGGTATGGAATGTCTTTTTATTATTTTCCAAGTGAAAAATTTCTCGAATATTTTACCATTTCTGTTATATTATTATTCAATACCATACGATTGATAACAGTAAAGAAGTCTCAATACAAAATAAGTAATATATCAATAAGATTTCTATTTTATAAGCATATATAAGCAGATGACAGAGTCTTGTTTCGTGAAGACGCTGATAAAATGCAGTGTTTTGGTAACACTGAGTAACAATGCCAGAATGTCTGAGATGCATTTCTCCCCTCTAAATGCAAGTTGTAGCATCAGGACTGGCATGCGTCAACAACTGAGCTAAGGACAGGGAGTGAAGTAGTCGAGCGCATCGACAACTTCACTTATCTTGGAAGTCTGATCAGCCCTAATAGGTTGGTGTCTGACAAAATCTCAGCACGGATTCGATAAGCTCGTTTGGCTTTTGCCAACTTACATCACTTATGGTGAAGGCGAGACATCCGTCTATCAATTAAGGGATGAGTGTACTGCACCGCAGTTCATTCTGTTCTAATTTACGGCTGAGAAACATGGCCATTAAAAGTAGAAGATATTTGTTAGCCACTAGTATTTGATCATAGATGTATTAGAAGTATTGCTTGCATTTGCTGGGATCACCGGGTAAGTAATAGTGAGGTCAGACACAGAGGTATTAGGGAATGATGGTCAATCAGTTGATGAGGTTGTAAATCTTCATCGACTGAGATGGTTGGACCACGTGCTGCGTATGCCTGAACACCGATTACCACGACGTGCAATGCTAACCGGTATTGGAAATGGTTGGAAGAAAGTTAGGGGCGGCCAAACCAAAACGTGGCATCAGTCCTTGAAGTCACTAAGGAAGTGAGAGTGAGCACGGGAGTTAATTGACTAACCGAATCAAGAAATACCTATATACACAAGTTTATAAATGTCTATCTGTCCCATGGAAAATTAAACCTTGCAAAATAAAGCCAGTTTTTGGCCAATTATGTGGATCTATCATTTCAGCGATTTGTAATTGGACGACTGCAACTCTCATAACAACGCTTTACATTGCCAGGTAAATTTCATGTAAGAACTCTATAGTAAGTACTGCTCGTTTCTCGAATTAACAAAGGAGGTGGTGGAAAATATACGAACCAACGTAGTGGCAATTCTTGAGTTTCGCAAGAAAAAAAACATTTGTGATGTGTACGGATATGCAGTTGCTAGGCAGAACTAATCAATAAAAACAATTGTAAAACGGGGAAACTTACAGGAAAACCTACACATATGATGAAGGTTTGGACTAAAAGTTTGAAAAGACAGTCGTTTATAATGACTATATAAGTCAATCTGTCATTTTCTCAAACTGTTCATCATTGAAAAGTGTACATCAAGATGATGAGAGTCTATATCTTTTACTCTCTAATATAATTGATTAGATTATGAAATTACGTTGAAGTACTAGTGTTTGTCATTTTTACAATTCCTAATTGAATTATAAAATTGACATGCTTCATTTGAACTATTTAGAAAGTGATCTCTTATCCGAAAATTTTCGCATAGATTTGGAGTATGCAAAGAGTTATACCTTTAAGTGATAACACTAATAAAACATAGTCTTCAGTACAATTCGAAAGAATGGATTTCTCTCTTTTGAACTACCAAAATTTTAAGGACGAAGAGACTAGTCATTTATGACTAATGTTTCTCCTAGTTTATATTTAACAAATGATTTTGATGGAGTTTTTTTCTCTGAGCTGGATGGTTTGATCGTGGAGCTTTCATCGTTCTTCTGAACGACATCATCAGCACAAACTTCACATATGAGTGAAGTGTTCAAATTTCTCTATATGTGGTTCACAGCTTGTCCTGTACAGGACGATCAAACCAACAAGTTCAAAGAAAAAACTCCATTAAAATCATCTATCTGAGCAAAAAATCTTCTCCACCATCTTAACAAATGATATTCGAGCTGTCTCTCTTTCACTCTCTCCTGTCATTGTGTAATTTAATTTGTTTAATATTCATTAAAGGGATTTTGCTAAGTGTTGTGAGCTATAATTACCGTTACTTATGTTATCAGGTGACTCGTAAATTAGGGCGATAATAATAAGTAGTTGGCATTCTTCTATTATCCTATTTAGAAACTTGGGAAAGTAAGAATTCCCATGGTTTATCGATTGTGTGGAAAAATACAATAGTAGTATAGTTAGTGGCGTAAAAATATATAACAACTTGCAAGAATCTTTTACTTAAGACTAAAGAGTGTGAAAGATAATCGAGCCTTAAAAAGCTACATTTATACACAGTATATTGTAATGTAGCCAATAGATCTGATGCGATGGGAGCAATCAGAAATCAACGGATCGATAATAGCAGGCTACCAGACAAGGCTTGGCTTTTTTTTAATCTAAAAAGTAAGATACGCGACATTAGTTGAACATGTAGCTCGAATTTCCAAAAGACATGTATACATATATATCAATGAGTATACGGATAGCCCTGGATTCGGTTCATCCAATAAAACGTCCTTCACACTTAAGTAGCTGGTTTAAGCATGTGTTCAGCATATTAGTGTATCAATACCAGAAACGTAAACATCATAAGATGCACTAATGAAGTTGTAAATAATTCTTCATTTTAATTATCATTACTATGCATTTTCATAAGTTTTCTCTGATAATTCTTCAAATCTTTATTACTGAATTACACAATCCATGAGAAATAGGAAGCATTAGATAGTTATTTCATTTCAGTATGAATACTTCAACGGTGAGTACTCACAATATCACAACAGATCAAACTGAAGATCTTCAAGTCTCGCAAAATATGCTTAACTTTTGGAATACTAACCTGATAATCCAATGGTATACATCTTTAATTTCAATCAATTCATAATATTACACGATCATTATCTATTCCCATTGATAGATAAGTGTTTCATATCTGATATGGTTAAAGATCACTGGTTATGATCAGTCACTGTTAAGTAAATGATTGTTACTTTATTTCTGGTGGACAGTCATTACTACTACTACTACAACAGTATAACAACATCAGATATGCTTCACTTCATGAGTGTCTGGATGTTGTTTTTTTATTATATATATATATATATATATATATATATATATATATATATATATATATATATATATATATATATATAACTAAAACCTAATCGATATAGCTCCGTATTACTTCATTTAATCTTTAAGTTTGTAAACATTAACTCGTATTCATGAGATAGATCACTTATGTAGTTCGTTGATTTACTTTTAAACAACATATAGAACATTTTGAAAGGAATAGTTAACATATTTACATTCATTAAATTACATAAGATGTCTTTTATCAAACAGATATGAATGTAAACTATACCAAATAAATATTTGTAATATAATAACTGATTGAAATGCATTATAACAAACTAATGAAGTATAACAATCTCAGCGGTGATGGAACATGAAAGAATCATATTCTGAAATAATAATCGTTGAATATTCTTCTTGACTGTTTACTTACATTCATCATTTTATTGGTACGATATTTGATAATTTAGGCGGGTCAGTTGATAATTGAACTAGATTATATAACTAGTGTCTTGTAATTGAAGGTTCGATTACATAGACCCTAATATAACTTAAGCATATCTGTTTTCTTTTTTCGTCATATCGTTAAATCATGAGAATTATTATCCATTTCAGTGGTTAAAATCATAAGTCGATTGAAACTAGACCACCATGGAAAACTTGGAAGCACTGAACGGCCGTTTCATCCTATTGTGGGACTATTCCTCAACAGTGCGCATACACGATCTCACCTCGCAAGATTCGAACCAAGGATCTATCTTAATCATTCTCTGATTATAATTATTATCAAGTTCAATAAAAAAAAGATTTTTCTCCCACCCTTAAAACAAATATGGTGGTTGTTCTATGCTTCTTCTATTAATCTACTCTTAATATATAGAAGTAAATAGAATTCCATCAGAAAACATACATAATGTTTATCATTTTACCCTTAAAAACTAATTTTTTTTAATTTTTTTTTGTGATTTGGAAAGAAAACAAAAACTTACAAAATACATCTTCTTGAATTGAAATTCTCTAAAGAGATAAACCGAAATAAGAATGAATTTTTTTTTTTTCACAACCTAATTGATAAATATAAACGAATATGTGTTATGATGATGTGTATACCTGAACTCAAACACCGTCTAACACAATGGATGATGTTTGATGTAGAGTAGAGCAATGGCCAAACACTAAGATGTTATATTAATTGATTGACAATTGGATTGAACTATCTTAATCAATGTAGACTACTTACTTGGTTGGCGGTCCACCATATGACTATCATAACTAATGATTAAAGAATTTGAGTGATATGGCTCAGAATTATTCGGTAATGATGCAAGTGTATTCATCACTCCTTCGCTTTGTTTACAATTATGAGTCTTGAAATCTCCTAACACTTAGTTGTTTTTCTTCTTTAGCTACATTCAATCCTTTGAAATCATTATTTTTAATATGATTACTGTCAATATTGTTATTACTTATAATAATTTGTCCTGAAATAACATGATCTCAGTGTAATAAGACGGTATATTATTTTGAACCAATAAGCAGATGCGTCAGGTTCTACGTTGTATATGACTAACTGAAACGAGGTAGAGAGAAAGGGGAAAAAATTCAACTACTATAGTAGTTGATAATTAATCAATAGGACGAAACGACCATCCAGTGCTTCCAGGTTTTCCATAGTGGTCTAGCTTCAATTGAAATTCCTCAAATCTCCAGAAAAGCCCCTTCTGATAATGAAAAATAGTATATCTATGCATTATCAATCAGTTACGATCAACATACAAATGTGCATTAGCCCAAGTTATTGTGTATCACATTAGCAAGATGAGATAGAATTAAAAAGATGAACAGCAAAGAAATTCAAACAACAGCAATAGGAGTAGTGATAGTAAGAAACACTAAACATTAAGAATGTGGTTAGAGAATATGCAATGAAAATGGCACATATGAATGACTACTGGATAAATAGTGAATGTATCTTTACCACTATGATCAATTCTGAGTTATGTCAATCAACATATCAAATCACCATGGATTGTTATCACCACATTGATCTCAACCAGAAAGAGTTCTAAAATTAGAAGAAATCTGATAAACCTTCTAATTGAACGCTATATTCGGTTTCCTAAGCTTTTCTAGTAAACCCCAGGCTAAATCTGTACAGCAATCTGAACACAAGAGAAAAGTAGCGAAATATATATATAGAAAATCCAGGGTATTTATACTGTTTTAGATGACCATAGGTTTCCGGAAAATCCTGAAACGCTACTAAACATAGTAACAGTATGGATAAGCATTCAATGAGAAATATGACATGTAACTTTTCACTTTCTAGACGTTTCTAGCAAAACTTCTATTGAATGTTGATTAGATAAGATGTTTCTCAGAGTTTTCAGATCCTTATTTTGGTTTATTTTTCGAGGAATTTTCTGAATTTTCTCAACAGAATCTTTACAACTTTAAACAATTATCATCAGTAAATATGTCAACTAATGACATAATCTGATTTGATCATTATTCTTAGGCTATCATTCATCAATACATTAACTTAAAATGATGGAGAAGATTTGTAGCTAAGATGGATTTTTGTTCTCTGAGTTGGATGGTTTGGTTGTGTGAAGACACTCATGGAGAAAATATAGTTGTTCTCGAGTGGAAGCCTGCCTTTTGGTGAAATTCTCCCATTTTCGAACAACGAGAAGCGTATTACGCTCATATGATTTTGAGATGATAGAGAAGATTTGTAGCTCAGGTGGACGATTTTGATGGAATTTTGTTCTTCGAGCTGGATGGTTTTGGTCGACCAAAATACATTAAATTAATTTAAAATCAACAATAACAAAAAGCAGAACAAAAATAAAATTTTCTACAATCTATTAACTAACTAACCTGAGCATTTTCACGTGTATTTTCATGTTGAACACGAGCAGCAGCTAATAACTTATCAGCCCATGGACGTTGAAGTACTGAAGGAGTAGTAATAACAGCAACAGTTGATATATTATCACTTATTAATCGATTAGTAATAGATGATGTAATTTGATTATGAATGAAATTTGATTGAGTACTTATTAAGTCAGTAGTAGTAGTAGTTTCATTAATATTAGTAGTATTTGTAACAATAGGACAATTAGTTGTTGTGAATGTAATAACAGTTGAAGTATTACTAATAATAGATGATTCATCTTTATTAAAGTTGTTATTATTATAATCTGTAATCATTAACTTGGTAGTTTCATTCACTTGTTCTTGACTTTCTTGAATGTTTGGACTAGTCTGTTCATTTAAAAAGAGAAAATATATACAGAAACACTATGTCATTGAAACAAATTCAAAATTGGTACTTTCATAATCAATAAACCAGTCAAATATGTATCTATAATGGTCTATATGACATAATATAAATGAAGATTAGAGTCATCATTCAAAACTTTTGGGATAAATGAAGAAATTCAACAGGAAATGAAGCAAACCATAGTACCGCTAACTCGGCAACACTTAACTGACTGCATAAGAACGAGAATCTTTAAAGAAACTCAAAATTAAGAAAAAAAGATATTGTCAAAGTTTCAGAGGACAAAAGACGCACTATAGTCATTATGGGACAAAAAAGAATATATCAGGATAACTGAGAAACTATTTGAAGATCAAAGTGAAAATGAATCAATGAACACAAATCTAATCAAAAGATTAGACAAATAAACAAGTTTGTTAAAACAGGTAAAACATCAAAAGAAGATCAATGGCAAATGAAATCCAGTGGACCAGTGCTTCCTAGATTCTACGGTAGGCCGAAACTAAACAAACCAAACATCCTACTGTGTCCAATTGTACTACTCTACGGGAACGCCAACATGCAATCTGTCGAAAGAAGTTTCAAGAGTATTGAAACATTTGGTGGATTCATCCAATAACTTCAATAAATCTCCCATACAATTCTTGGATAAGAGAATGGAGATTCAAATCAATAACCAATAACTGATGATATTCTTCAAATGTAACGGTCTTATTCACTTCAGTCGAACTAAACTTAACAAACGTAACTTTATCCCTACTTTTCATGAACGACATAAATCTCAAAAGGTACACAAAGGCAAAGTTCACTAGAACTCATCAGTTTGTGCCTAATATGTTTTCAATCCAACAATCAAATCTACGAACAAACGAAAGGAACACCAATGCGGAAGCAGTAATGCAGAGACTGAAAGCCTCGATTTTACCAATGATCAAGTCAAAAATGTAGATTCGTTATGCGGACGAAATATTCGTCATCATCAAAAACGATGAGCTGGAAAAAACCTGCAATTCAATCAACAACATTTTCGGTTATATAAAATTGACAATGGAAGAGTCGAAAAGCAATCTATCATCCTTGGATGTACTGATCACCAGAACCGACACACACACAAAAAAAACTGGAGACTGAAGTATATAGAAAGCCAACCCACAAACACTAAATTCTCAACTACAGTAGCGGCAATCTAATATCATACTGTTCGCGGGACATAGACTAGATTAAAGCATGCTCAATGTATGATTGTTTTGGTGCACGCTGATTGGCTGATTCTTATCCAATCAGTACTAGTCGATAGTCGGAGAATACTCTGGAATCTTCTTATGTAAAAACTATAAATATACTGACGTTTTCTCTATTGTGCTTCCTACTGGCTTTTGACTTGCTATTTGGAATATATTCTCTTTCCTGTTCAACCGTGTTCTGATTTGGGGACTTGTCGAGTGAATCGGTGTCCGAGAATACTAAGCAATAGGAATAGCTGGGTCATTAACTGTAAGAAGAAACAGAGTTATAACACATACAAAATCGACTGAGTACAAACTTTATTCAAAAGGGTAAGAAGACACTACAGCACACCTGGAGCACCGAAAAATGAAGAAAAATATCCAATGACAATCTTTCAAAAGAACGGCTACCCATGCAACTTCAAAAAATATCAACCCGACTCATCAACAAACGGATCATCCTACAATATATAAAAGACAATAAGATTATTGAAGCCGTTTGAAATAGATGTAGCACATAAAACAGTAAAATCACTTCAATCAATCTTATGAAAACGAAAGAACAAAATGACGGAATAAGTAGAACTGAAAATCATCTAAAAAATAAACTGTTACAATAGAAAAAGACGTATCGGACAAAGCAGAAGTCATCTTCATCTTTGCCTACATGAACATTAATTGGTGGTCAAATACCATGATATATATATTTTCACTTATATCAATGCATGTGGACAATTGTAAACGAACATTAAACTGGGAAAATGTTAAGATTTTGGATGAATGGAATAAACTAAGAATACTAGAATAATTTTAGAAGCTTGGCACTCAAGTCAATCAGCAATCAATAAACATATCGAAGTCGATGCAATATAGGACCAAGAATCAGATCAAAGTAAGATACAATCAAAATAAAGAAGTAGACAATGACGAATTAAAGATCAATAAAAACACATCAAGATTGAGGTTGATAGGATAAGCTATGAATCATATGGGAAGAAATTTTAATACTTCACTTTTACTTGGAGTTTTTTTCGCTGTTGCTGATGATGTTCAGAAGAACAATGAAGGCTGTACGACCAACAAAAACAAACGAAACTCCAACAAAATCGAATGAATCTTGACTTTTGAATCATTAGTAATTACGATTGATTCTTGACCTTACTTAATAGGCATACAAAATCATTCGAATTACTATCAATATATACGTTTCTCTTTGAGGTTAAAGTATCGTTTATTCTCGGCATATTCTAATTTAGTCGACAGAATTCAATTCGTACTAAGGGAATAAGTCAGACACTATATCACTCTCTACACAAACCAAAACGTGGCATCAGTGCCTGAAGTCACTAACTTCTAGTCTGAGCCACGTTGGTAGATGCAGACTACTTGGTTGGGGTCCGCGTGACTTTCGTAACCAATGGTTGGAGACTCTTGGGGACATGGCTCGGAATCGATCACAATGGCGTCGGTGTATACTTTCCCTGTCTTCCCTTAAACTAAGAGACTAAAATCACTTCATTCTTTCTGTCTACGAACTAATTCTTTTTTCCTATACTATATCCTTATTGCAACCTTTGACCTAACCACTCCTATGAATCCGGTGTTCATCTTGCTGTGCTAATGAGGTATGGCAACCTGGACCGATGCACATATGTGCCTGGTCCTACGTTGTAGCTGACTGACTGACTGACACAAACATCATCCAATCAGTAGTATAGTCATTTTTTTCTTTCTTTAAAGCAAGATAATGAATAAATGTAAGAAGATTGATTTCATAATCAGACTTGAAGATTTCAATTTACATCTATCCAGTTTAACCATAATAATATCAGTATTATATTGTAATAACATGAAACTGTCATTCACTAGGTAAGAGATTTGATTTCAAGTTAAACCTTAAACATCACGAGGTTAAAGATACCAATCCGGTTGTTTAAACCGAAATAGATAGACAAGAGTTCATATCTAAGCATTCAATGTGACTCAAGAACTAATCAACCACTACTCTACTATCAAATACTTCAGAATTAAAGTGAAGAAAAAAAAGTAACTACGATTAAAAAAACGGGAAGTAATTTTTAATGAATTCCACAAATATTTTAAACGATAACACGTATTAACCTACTTCAATCATAAGATTATCAAGACGTTCTGTAACTAATTGACTATTTAATAAACGTTGTAGTTTCTCTGATAAAATTTGTGCAAAAGCTTTTGGATCATGTTCAGCCATGCTATATGATCGACTGGTCGATGATTTATTACTTGGTTTAACTGGAACATTCAATCCGGTGGGATTTCCAGCAGCAGCAGTAGGGGCGGCGGCGGCGGCAGCACTACCAACGGTACAATAATTGTTATTATTATGTAGTTTTGTTTTATCACTGAAAGGACGAGAACTGATACCACGTCTAGCTAGACGACGTTGATGTTTTTGCTGTTGTGATTTATTATTATTAATAATTGGATCTGTTGTTGAGTGTTGAGCAATTTTCTCTCCAATCCCTTGATTATTTCCATTATTACTAGTAGTAAAAGGAGCTGTACTTGTTGGACAACTTGTATTGGTTGAAAAAGTCTCCAAAGGATAATTGATACGACTATCACCACCAGCACCACCAATCCCAATCGGACTTCGACAAAATGGATTAGATTGTTGTAAACGACTTTGAAAAGAAGTTGGAAATGATGATGATTTAGGAGATGTACACTGCATCATTAATTCACCAACACCACTACTATTCCCTTGTGGACCGGTAGATAGATGACGTTGATGATGGTGATGATGATGATGGGAGAGTTGATTTTGACGTTTACTATTATTACTATTATTATTGTTATTATGAGAACGTGATGATTGGAATGGGCTTGGATAACGATGATTAAGAGCACGTAAACGATTACAAGCACCGTCGCTAGAAGATATAATTTTTTGAAAAATAAAATAAACTGACAAGAACATTGGGAAGCTTATCTTAGTATAGACAATCCAGATAATATACTGAATCTCAAAAAAGAAAGTAAGAAATAGAACATTAAATATGCGGGAACCTTTCAGATAAGTATCCACGTAGACGATGTTGATTACATTGATATCATGAACCAATCAATATTAGATCATTATTGAAAACCTGAAAGTATTAGACACTCGTTTCATTCTAGTATGGGACTCCTCAGAGTGCGAAACGGTTGTCTGGTGCTTCCAGGTTTTCAATGGTGGTCTGACAAGATGGATAGCTAAAAGAGATTGAAATAATGTGACGACGAGGAAGATTAAGCATTGAAAGTACAGTTAAAAAAGACGAAGTGGAAACGTATGTGTGGAATAATGCTGGAACTCAAGTTCTACAAGAATATAACGACTAAATTCATTTGCATCAGTGTAAGCTATTCCGATTCATATTACCCAAAGTCTCCAACCAATGATCACATTTACCCTGCTGACTTGAACCTACGGTATATATATATATTCGTATCCAAGTCCAGTTATTATCTACCATCATTACTATGATTAACACTATGACCGTCACCACAATCATGTTGTTAATTCGATCAGTAGAAGTATTTTGGTTTCTCTGGTTTGTTTGCTTGCAATCTCTTTCTCTCGCTCTAGTGAATATGCACACACCATAAAGTAACATTCCATTACAAACGATCAATTTCTCGAACATGTGATTGCTATTTCTATACTATTTACATTCATAAAAGCGGGGATTACCTTTGATCTTACATCTTGATCCGACAATATTGTATGTGTAAGTTGATAACAGAAAGAATAGAAGTATGTATACATGTGGTATGTTGTGAAATGAAATGTAGTGTGTGTGCTCGTTTTATCACCTCTACTGTGTATATGTAGTTATCAGTTAATCAGCTATATGCAATGTGGTAGTTATGTAAGCATATAATGAAAATTCTATACACTCAACAAAGTGAGTCACAGGGAATACCTTGAAAAAAAAACAACAAGGTGAAACCTTATTATATAGATCTGTTAGTATCTTCATTGCTTTTTCTCAAAAAAATTGCTAAGATAGTGAATTAATCCAAGATGGTCTACTTCACTAATATAAATGAGATTATATTCATTGATTCATTTAGTAAGCCAGATATAGACAATGGAACACAAGTGCCTCAGTTCATGTTGCTACTCTATATGAGCACAGTAAGAAGAAATTACCAATACAAATCCCAGAGCAATAGAAGAAGTAACAGTAACAGTGGTATTATAAAATATTACCCATAGACAATATGATTCTAAAACAAAGAATGGACTAATGGAATAGAAAAATCTAATAGAGTTCTAAAATTTAAGGTAAGACAAAAAACCTGGAAGCACTGGACAGCCGTTCTGTTCTAGTGTGGCACTCCTCAACAGTGTGCACCCACGATCCCGCACCGAGAGATTCGAACCCAGGACCTATCGGTCTCGCGCGAGAACGCTTAACCTCTAGACCACTGAGCCGGTATCCAACGGTGTTAGATATTAACACTGTCCAGTGCTTTCAGATTTTCCATGGTGATCTAGCTTTAATGGACTCTATGATCATTTAAGCGCAAAACTCTTCACTATTATTTAACTGATTTGAACTTCGCCACATTAAATTAAGCTTGATCAATAGCATAGTATATATACAGGTTATTTTTATTTTAACACATAGATATTGGTACAAGGAGGCATCAAATACATATGCGCCACACAAATCTCATTTGATATGTATGAGGGCTGTGATACTGCCAGGGTGCCTAAACCGAAGCAGTTAAATAACTGTTAAGTCAATGACATTATTAACTGTATTATTTCACAGATTTGGTGTACATTAAATCACGAAAAGGTATGATAAACGACAGTTTCTATTAAGCTGCAATCAAGCTTTTTCATGGGACCTTAATATTAGTTAGATAGTCTTTCCATTAAGTATGAATAACGTGCCTCGCAAATAGATTTATTTACTAAACTTTGAACTATATTGTTTAAGTTGAGTATGGAGTAATTCAGCTACTTCAAAATGATGTAAGCTAAACAGAGTTTCAAGATACATTTTGTCTGTAAAAATCAACTCCCCTTAATTCAGACTCTATACCGAGACTATTCCTTTTTACATGAAAACAAAATTTATCATAATTATAATAATAACAAAATATATTATGTCAAATTTTCAAACTTACTGGCTACTATCCGTATGTGAATGAGTATCATCAGTTCGTGCATCACTTGAAAGACTATGATGTTCTGAATCACGTGCTGAAACTGGTGCATAAGAGATATGATATGGATTAGGCGGTTGACTGGGCAAATTCCCTAAACGTGGATCCATAGAAGGTGGACTAGAAACAAAAAAGAATTTAAATTTGAAGTACTGTATCATGAGAATAACCCTTTTTATTTTGATTTATCTTCATTATCAAACTATGAAATGATAAATTTTCTCCGATCTAAGTACACTATTGCGAAACGTTACAAATTGAAACAATGTACGTATTATAATTCAATTACTAAGCACAGATTCGTGTACTGGGCCAACATTTTATGTGTATAATACCATCTGACTGTTCAAATCCAAGTAGACGAAGAGGGATCCAAACTTTAAACTTGGTGCTTGAAAGTTAAATAGTCTCACCAATAAGCCACCGCTCCATACAAGATCAAATAGGTGAATTCTGAATTATAGGCCATTTAGAGATAAGTACCCGGTTCAATATTATATCAGTTAACAAATTGATCAGGTAGCACAATTCCAGACAAAGTGTGATTAAGTCATTGATTAGTTATGGGATGTGGTGACAGTGGTTAATACAATTTGTTTCCAACTAATAAGTCACATGTTTGAAGAAATGGCTTATATTAAGTCACGAAACGTCAGAAATACAATTTTTCTATTCAATGGGATATAAAGAAGAATATATTTATTAAAAACCTACTTCAGTTGGATAACCAGATAACATTATCAGCCTTCATGTAAACAGTATAGCTCAATGTATAGAACATAAAACGTCTACTCGGTAAGTGAATTACATTAATTATGAAATACATTATTGGAAGCTTCACAATTACAGTAATTCCATACTGCATAACTGCGTCGGTTAAAATAGTAAAAGCCCAATCATTACACTATGGATTAGGATAGAATTCAGGGACAACATAACGATTGGTTACAGATTTTATGCACAAACATTATTATTTTGACATGTTATACAATTTATTATCATCATATATTTAAACACACAAACATTGGTACAACGAGGCATCAAATATATATATGCCACACTTCGTCACTCGATTTGGGTGGGGGCTGGGATACTGCCCAAATACCCAGATCAAAGTAGCTGCTTTTCTTAGGGGGCCACAATCCAAGCCTTTGACCGAAAGGTCTAATCCACAAAGCAGTAGAACAACGTTCCTTCAGGATACTGGAGCCCATATTCACCATTGGTTTGGAATCAGAGTCTTCCAGCTCTCCTTCCTAGGTAGACCCTCTATGTCCACCAACCCGATTAAAGCGCCCAACATTTGCTTTTCGCCCTCTCAATTTCGTAGACAACACCCTCGCCTCGAGAAGGCAGTGAGTCGGGTCATGTGAGAACATCTCGAGAGGAAGAGCGAACTCTTCCCACTCTCGGTCGTACCAGGGTATTTAGGGGCATACAATTTATTGACTAAATAATAAGCAGCTACAATGTGAAAGACCAGGAAGTGTGTTAAAGGTTGAAACATTTAACTCCTTATGACCGGGTAGTGGGTCCGAATTCAGTCAATTTACTTCAATCTGCTTAGCTAAATAGTATAACTGCACTGTCCACATAAACTTGTATCTGACCACTTAATTTCATCGAGAAATCGATGTCAATGAACCTGCTGTCCGAAAAACGCAAACGAGTGAATCAAATTGTTCTGACTATGTTCTTAAAATTGTTTACAACATATATCTATTATATCACAAATGTTCTCTAAACACGTGTAAATTCCGGACTAATGACCCTAGGACTGACAGTGAGGTGATTAAACCTAGAAAATCACCGCTCTACCGTATGGAGGGTCTGAGTGAAAAAGAAAATTACACGATGAGTTTTTGCACACTAGTAGACTAAAACGGTTAGAAAATATGTATAAAAAAGTACCAGAAGTCTTGTTGTATAGAGTGCAAACATCAAAAAGCTAAATAGATATATAGTTACGAAGATGCATAGACTTCAATTTTTCAAAAGTGTTCGCATAAATTTAAGGTGATGTAATCGTCTAAATTGAGCTACTAATTATTTATAAATTATAGTAAGGGATAAAACGCTACAAATATGCAAGCAAATAAATTACTTACCACATCGCATCTGCCCAGTGAGTGTAAGCGTAGTTGGGTCGATTGTGAAAACGCCATGGAGTTGAACCGCATGCACGTGATACATGTGCATGCCCAACAGGTTCACCTTCTTGATTAGGTCTTGTAACGTAAGGATTTTGAGATGGATTAAAATAAGAACGTTGTAGCGATAATTCTGTACGATAAAATCGAGTCATTTGCAAATTTTCCATAGTTAGAGGTGCTGCCGAACTAGTAGGCACAACTGGCGATTGTTGATAACACGATGGCGGTCTTAGGATAGGTTGAGAATAATCCAGTGGTAAACATGGATTATATAACTGACATTTCTTACAGTGCTGACAATGACCATGATCAGGTGTAACAGCAGCTGTATCAGTTAATGGAAGTATTTGACAACAAGCAGGTCTGCAAGCCTGTCTTGAAGGGTGCAATAGTGATAGTTCTTCGGACTGCAACTCACGATCCTCATCTAAAGTTGGAAGAACTTTCCCTCCTAATGCCATGTTTGACGGGCATTCTGGGAGGTTAGTAGCCGTACTTAACTGTTTGTCACCAGTATATGGGAATAACGAGGTAGAGACCGTTTGTTCCCACGTAGGAAATTTACGAATAGAACCTTCTAGAGCTGTTTGTAGGAAATCGACATAAATATCAGATTTAAGGAAAGCAGGATATGCTGTTGTTCGTAGAAAGTGTTCAACTTCTGCTTGAGCCGAATCGAATACAGTTTGGTCTAAAGTATGCTTGCGTGAAATTCTTTCTGTGATAGCATGCCGAGTCTCTGACCTAAGACGAATAGGTTCACTTCGGTTTTGTAGCACAGGAGTGGACTGTTGCTTCCCCAAATAAAGGAGAGGTTGAGAATTAAGACTATTGCTAGACCCTCTAATGTACGTACGATAAATTGCTTTAATCAATTGAGTTATTTTTCGGTGATCAGAAGGATCAACTTTACTCCGGAAACCTTGACATGCAAACCAAAAATCAAGAAGATTTGCACAACCTTCGTATTGAAGATAAGATTTAAAAAGGGCTACACCTTCACTATCCTGAAGTAAATAATCCAAACCTAACGACCATTTCTTCCAATTTGAAATCATCCGTTCATTTGTATTTGATGGAGCTACGGAAATTATGGGATCATGTCCAACTTCATATGATGCAGTACTGCTTGACCAGTTGCTACCTCCAAATGCACTGCATAATGTTCCATAAACACCCCCACTCCCACTAGTTGCACCACCACTACCACCGCTTCGATCACTACGTCCATCAGCTTCATGACATGAACGTGAAGCATCTGGTGGATAACTCATCCTATGATGTCATAGAAAAAGTTGAGACCGAAAATAGTACTAACTGCTGTTCGAAAATCGCTTGAAATAACTGAATACATTATAACCGAAAAGTATTGTACCAGTGGGGATTTCTGAAATAAAATGGATGGTTAAAGATTACAGGATATGGATTAAAAGTCATAATTGTTTAAGACCTGATCTAAAATATATGCAATAAAAGATATCGATTTAAATCCTAAGTATATACAATGTTAAACCTCATATTCTGAGGACGTGAGAATTAAAATTTTACTCTTCGAAAAACGCTAAGTTATAGATCTTGGAGATTAGATGTGGATCTCATTTATTGATAGTTAACCCAGAACCTTGAATAAATGTGCTATCCCCCAAATTCTCAAACCACATCAACATGATATAAAGCTATACATCTTACTTATTTATTTAATACATGGGATGAACTTAATTGTATAAATAACGAAATAGCGGTAGTATCAATGATTGTAGGACTAAACATTAAGAACATAGTTCGAAAGGTAAAAATCAAAAGATCCGGGTCAGTTTGCCAGATTCCGAGTCACATTACCCGAAATCTTTAACTAATGGTGGTAATTGTCGAGAAAACTCTAAACAAGCGGCTTGCAATTATCAATACAACTCAGTTTGGCATTAAATGGATTTATTAACTGACACCATCTTATAGTTTGACCGGTTTTTTTCATTAAATCTGCCCCTACGCCAAGTAGATGATAATAGTTAAACAAATGGAACACACCCCAGCCATCTATCGTATTGTCATATAACTACATACAGATTGATCAAGTGGTCCACTACTGGCTATGCATGAGGGATGACGTTCCTGTTGTTTCAAAATTTCGGCTTCACTTTTCCTATTTCTATCTAGGGGTGGGATACGTTTTGATCTGAGGAACGATTTCAATGAAATAGATACATTTACTTGCTCAAAATACAGTTGGTCAGTTACAAACGATGTAGAAACTAGCAAGAATGTGAATTAGAAAAAATGAACTAACCATATCAACACAGCGAGATAAATTTACCAGGATGAGTAGCAAAAGAATCGAAATTAATAGTAACAATGATGGTGAAAAAGACTAAATATAGAGGATGCGGTTCAGAAAATAGTGAATTTGAGGAATAAAAATTATGGGACAATGTTGAAACTTATGACCTAGTGGTATACAAACAATAGATTCATCTAATCTACTGTAAATGATTTTGGGACATCTCCAACATTTTCAACCATGGATTACGATTACTGTGCTAACCTAAACCACGAATTTCGCACGGTTCATATCAACAGTCACTGACTAGGTTAATGCTGGTTTGATCATCCCTAACCTCCTTTAAACCTGTGCCAAAACTTGCTACCACTGTATGTTGCAGTAGAAAGTGATTGAGCATACCTAGGTGCTATGGAAAAGTTTTGATGATTTGATTATCCAAACAGTTTGATATTGTTAAAAATGTTGGTCAGTCGATAATGAACAGTGATAAGATGTGGCTGATTGATATTTGCGTACAAAACTAAGGTATCGGTATTGACGTAAGCCCCATGAATGACCTCAAAGGCCTTGGTACAGCCAAGGGTGAAGTGAATCCTCTCACCCTCTCGAGATGCTCTCATACAGTCGCGCGTGTATAGCCACTGTCAGGGAAGTTCTTTTCACTAGCTTCCCGCGGCCAGGGCACTTGTTCATGAAATTGAGAAGACAAAAAGCTAACTTCCGGCGCCTAAACTGGGTTGGCGAGTGCTGAGTATCCGGCCAGGGAAGTTGGAAAACCATGATTCCAAACCAACGGTGCACATGAGTTCCAGGATCTTGAGGGAATAAATGGCATATGAACCCATTACATGCTACCATGGGACCATATTTCTTAACATTGCTTCACTGCCTAGTGGATTAGACAACGTGGTAGTATCCTAGCCCACAAACAAATTCAATGATTTGTTTGGACCATAAATATTTTGGTGCTCCTTTGTAACAATGTTTATGAGTTTAAATAAATAAACAAATAATAAGTAAAATATATGAAGGAATACTGAAATTCAAGATCTAGAGGAAGAGAAACGGTGAGTGCATCTGAGCCAGTGACATTCCGAGAAACGCAAGCAGTGTTTTGAAAACCTATGTGACCAGAAATCTTCAGTCTATGAATTTTTTCTGTTTATATAGACCACGTTTCACAACCATAAAGTAATACAGATAGTATTGCTGTGTATACATACCCTTAGTTAGCAGATGGACATCTTGGCTATGAGATAAGTGACGTAAGTTGATAAAATCTAACCAAGCTTTATGAATCTGTCCCCAGATTCCGTCAGACACTAGCCCCCAAAGGGCGGTGAGACCTTCAAGACAAGTGGTCGACATGCTTAACTACTTTTCTATCATTAATTCAGGCGTAGACCCAGGTCACTCATGAAGCAACGCCATGTAACTAGAGATGGAATAGCATTTCATATAAGTCACTTAATACGATCAAGATTGCATTTTGTCAGTGTCGTGGCCTGAGTATTTCTAGCCGATAAGTGAACTGTCTGAAGTGAGACCAACTCCTGAAAAGTGAAGTGTAGAAAGTGCTGTTGCTAGAGAAGCATATATCGCGAAGCCAATTAAACGAGAGATAACTAAATAACACAACTGGAGGTTAATCATTCTGGTGGCAATTCGCTATAAGCTGACCCGACCAATAGTGTTCGATTAGAGAGCCTTTAAAAGGTTTGTAAACTCTTGTCTATCATATCAGCAGTACATAACCTAACCATAAATCGAGTAACTATTTTCACCAAAAAGCAAATGCTTAAATTTAGGATTACTCCCTGTGTTTTCATAATACTCGAAAAATGGTTTGAAGAAATGCGATCGGATACTAACAACCTACACTTTCGCTGACAATATTTTGCAACCACTAAGCAGTATAGAGCAGGATGATGTACAGTGTACTTGCCTTTTGAGAGATAGATGGACAACTCGTCTGCACCACAGGTGACACAGGTCGGAGGAAACCAAGTGAGCTGTGTACAGTGCAATATACAACACAACCCTAACCAGGTGTTTTTAGTTTATCGACATCCCATCAAGTAAAATTTGAAAGAACAACGGTACTATACGACTGCATAGTTTACTTCCTAATCTGATAGGTCACTGGCAATATTATTAAATCCAGCAAATTAGTGTTGGAGAGGAAGGATCACTATGTGTTTTGTACGTAAAATCCTATGTCCAAGTTCCAAATAAGTTCTAAGTACGTGTGACCTAGTCCCTTACGAGTGGATTGCAATAACTCATAGATTCAAGACTCAAAAATTTATAGTGAATCAACACTGACAACAAGAATTGGCAACTATGATTCACAACTAACCCTTATCAAATATTGAAATAAACGCCATCATTAACTTACCCAGACACCGCCTGTGATTCATTGTGAATAATTGAACTATATGTTTATCTTTTTTGATCTACATATCTTTTAAAACTTAGCATTCATAAGAGTTGTAAGATCCGAGTTACTGGGAGCCGTTATATAAAGGGTTCCAAGCATTCACTAAATACTTAATAGGATGAGCCCCATAATATGAAAATATGGATTCAAAATATTTACAAGATTATGTCAATAAAAAATGATATTCTGAACAACGTATTACTTGTCAAGTTAATTTAGTTACATGATAACAAACAGAATCCTAACCACTAAAAACGTACACTAAAACATAATTACAGACTCTTAAAAAATATAAGCCACTCTGAATACTACCAAGAAAGTGCTATCGAAATTCCCACACATAAAGACATTATAATAATGCGCGACGAAAATAGGCCAGCCCTGATTGGTCCAAAAATGGAACGCAACTACTTAGTTCGCAGTGTTTAACATCACTGTGGAAAAAACGTAAAACAGACTGTGGCATACTTAATTTGTGTTAAAGTTATACTAAGGTGCATTATTATTTTATTAATTTTTTCATTTACCTTTAGTTTCTCATAAATGTAAATGGGCGCTATTTAAAAGTTTCAGTGATATCTTCCCCTAATGAGTAAATCTTTTAACCTTGATCATTCTCAAAGTGTGCAAACTTCTGATTTTATTTAGGTCGGACTAAATTACCAGTTAAAGTGTCGTCTAGGTATTGTTTTTTTTCAGTGTCAGTGTTATGTCCATTCAAGTAGCTACACCAAGAGGTACTTGTATGCAGAGAAAATAACTTTGTACATTGTTCCGCCTGGCGACCAGTACTTAGTGGAGTATCGCAAGGTTCTGTCCCAGGTCCTTTCTTTTTTATACTTTAAGTATAGTTAAGTCCACAATGCTACTATACGCTGACGATGTAAAAATCTGGCGAGAAATAACAGTAGATTCAGATGGATGAGCACTTCAAGCAGTCTTAGATATTCTGATCAGCTGACCTGAAAAATTGCTTATGCTTATCAACGCGGCTAAATGTGTCTACATGAATGTGGGGGATACAAAGATGAATAGGTACAACATAGGGGAAGTGCCTGTACCCGTAGTTCGGTCTGACAGGGATCTAGGGATGACAGTGAGTCATGATCTTAAAACTACGACAGCTAAGAGGTCTAGAACCCTGTGGGCTTTAGGACGGACATTCAACAAGTTAGATACTACAATACTCACTTCAGTATACACAGCCTTAGCGGGGAAGATACTTGAAAATTGCGTTCAGCCTGAAAACCCCTTGTTTAAAAGGTGAATCGGATATCCTAGAAAAAGTGCAGAGGGCAGCTACAAGTTCGATTCCGAAACTCTGTGGTTTACCATGTAAGGAGCGGCCTGTAAAGCTGGACCTCTTTACTCTATCATACGGCAGATTTAGAGTTTGCCTGATTTTGATGCACAGAATACTTAGAAATGATTTTGGACCTGGCATATTCTCTACTTCTCTTCCAATCATATCGTGAAGATTCGAAGGACATAATAGGTGGGTAGAGAAGCCAAGAACGAACAAAATTCCCGTGGCACACAGGTTTTTACACCGGGTCATCAATTCTTGGAATCTGTTGCCCGGAGCAGTGGTGTCCTCACCTTCAATTGACTCATTCAAGAGAAGACTAGACACTCAGAGAAAGGGATAACTTAGGCCGTAAGCCTTCTGTCCTTACAACAAAGACCTGAATCTGTATTTAAAACTGCGAAATGCAGGGCCTTCGGGTGTGCTCAGTGATGTAATTTGAATGTGGGTTCATTTTCGACCCCCAGATTTTATGTTCGATAGTCTTGAGAATAACTAATTATTTTTCGTTATTCAATCAGGACTTCTCACACACCACTTTTTCAATTAAATAGGTTGGATAAAGTGTCATTGTGGCAGACCCATATGCTTCTCTTCGCTTTAGAAATACAACGTTATATCTGCAATAAGTAATCGCATTACAAGTGCACTGGACTCATCCTGACTCCCCTGGGTGATGTTACAAGCCACAGACCTTTAACGTAAGATTCAGCCCCAATGAAAGTTCCTTGCTGACATTTGACTCGATCAGGCTACTGAACATCACTATAAAACTTTCCTTAAATGAATACCAAGTCATAGATAACACGAAATGCTGAGCAAATATCGGAGACAAATTAAGCGTCATTAGCTATCCAGAATCAGATCAAAATAAAAAACTACAATATATCTCAGAAACATTGTAGATGATGAGCATACTGATGCACAGGAGGTTTAAAAAAATCGAACATGCGAAGAGGAAAGGGTTGAAATTAAGGGGCGCCAAATAGCGTAATGCGCTCAATACAAACTTAGAATCCCCCGCCAACTAAGTAAAAACAACATCATAGCCTGATCTTCTTAAAGTAAGGGACTTGTCTCAGAAGCACAGCAAGTTAAACAAATATCTTATAATGGCACCAAGAAAATCAAGGGAGAAAACCAAAATTGAAGCCCATAAGTTGGTTCACCAATCAAACTGCGATGCTAAAAGCCTAATGAAAAATCTCAGGAAACATCATGTCCGACCTACAAAATCGGCCAGTCATCTACAATCCCAAACAATTTTCCAAAAGAAACTCAAAGGCTAAATTTGAACATTATTATCCAAGGTTCTCGAGGGAAACTATAGCAGGAGTTAGCATACTTCAATTATACAGAATAGAGCACGAAAAGGATTCAAAAAGCTCCTAAGGAAAATGGCATTCGTAAAGTTTATTTGGAAGACAAATAGCCTCTCAGAATTCGACTTGGTAGATTTTCGGGCTTCATTCGATAAGTTTTTCTCTCCTTCACAGTCCAATCGGGCAATAAATATGTAGGCTCCATCTTTGGTTTCCTAGATGCCACTGTAACGTCTGGAACCCTTAGAACTGTGAAATAATATTTTGCATGTACATAGACATGCACTTAATGATATTTAGTACAGATATGTTAAATGCACACAACTACTTGCTAGTTTAACTGAACATGTGACTGTCAGATGTATTATTTTGAAGATGATACAAGTATTCAGTGTTTGACAACGCTTTTACCAGCAACACCTAATATAATTTGTACCCACCGAAAGAAATCAAGAGACAGAGTCGAGGAGATTGGAAGAGTGTATTTGGCGATTACCAATATATCGGAATCCTCTGATCTAATCTGGCTAGGGATTGCAGTTGATGTTGAGCACGGCGTTACCACATGTGATCTGGTGCGGATGCCTGACCAAGCACCTTCAGCTAGATGAGTCCTTTAAAATACACATGGTCAGCATCCAATGTCGAAAACTTACAGGGCTATTTATTTTGGGGATTTATTTACCGCTACAATTTCAATCGCATTTGTTCACTTGCGCTCAGCTGTTTGGCTAGTTCAGGATGCCTATCTATTTATCCGTATTTTAATCATATTCTACTGCTAGATTGATGAACAATTACTTGAGACACATTGACTAATTAACACTCTGAACAATCTGAATGAAGTTCAGTACCACCTGGATTAGGCTAGCCTGATCCAATCTAGGGTTTGTATCACTACAATACGATTGCCGGTGAGTCTAACTGTCATTGTCAATAGAAATCCAATCCAGTTACACAGAGACCTAGTTGTGGTGTTATTTATACCTTATTATTATTTCTGTCCAGTTGTGTCCACTTTATTCTGTTGTACTGTGATTGTTTACTGCTACTGTATATGGCAGTTAATTCATTTCAGGAAATATACATTCAGTAACATTTGCATTATAGTTCTCACTGAATCCACTTTTCCTTGATCGTCGAGCAAAACGATTTCATTGCAAACAAATACTGGCCATTCAGGTGCAGAAATCTTGTGATAGGTGACTTCAGTGAATAATTGACAAACTGAATTTAAAGACAGGCACCAGTGAGGTCACATGATTCAAAACACTTCGAAATGACAATCACAATCGCTTTAGATCAGCGCGTTAGAGATCCTGTAGGATTTGGGTCTAGGTCGTCACTAGCAAAGTTATCTATGCTAACAAAGTGGTGGATACAATTCAACGTTGTACACTTGTCATGATATGATTACCGAATCCATAAGGCCCTACATCGAAGTCCTATCGTTGCTTATTTTTACTCGTCCTATTGTGACAGTCAGTGGTACAGTTACTTAGGGAACAATTACAGAGCATGTTTAAGGTCATAGTGAAACAATAAATTTAATGCGAAGAGCAAGAAGTTACGCAGATCGACCGTGCGTGCGTGATCGAACCATACTATCTCCCTTGGTTGCCCTCAGATATAGTTTTTATGACGTTTCCCAAGTGTTCAAAGGGCATCGCAAACCATACGTGGTTTCTTAAGTTCAGCAATAATGATCATGTCGTCATGATTCATTGCCAATACAGTTCCTGCAAGGTATGCTCTAAATAATTTTTGGCGACTTCAGCTATCTGTTATACCCTGAAGAAGATTAAATAACGAGTAACGTCTGAGATTTATTAGTGGACTATTATTATCTGTATATTGTTATTGTATAACTATTCACTAACTAGACTGTGTATATCCATATTCCCCTCATTATAGATTATTATTATTATGCGATATACTGTCCTTAAGTTATGTTCAGTCTATTAATTACTGTCTCCCACGTTCACAGTCACTTTTTACTTAATTTTGTATAAATGCTACTTCCTGTTTCATGGTGCAATGAGGTCTGTTTGACTGGTATATAAAACAAGTGTGTCTGAAATAAATGATTTGCATAGTGGAAGCCGTTATTGGCATTCTGGACTCAACCGGACGGGCTAGGCGAGCAAAGGACTATTAAGGACGCTAGGCTAATCAGACCGGTCGAACGTCATTGGCTTAGTACAGTATATATGTGAATAAGTCGTATTTCGACTAGCGAGTAATTTTGGTGGAGTTTTGTTCTCTGAACTGGATAGTTTGGTCGTGGACCTAGCGAGTAAATTACGTGATAACTAGCCGGACGTAACGTTACAACACTATCTGATTCTGATTTTGATTTCAAGATTGTCTCAATGTGGAGCTTATGCTATTTCTGATTGTTGTTCATTGCTTTCCCTTGTAAATATAAGTGAATTGTGCCGCATGCTGAATCCACCAACCTTTTCTCATGTTCTTCTTTTCTCCTGCCCTCCTCTATCACACTACCTTGCATGACAAAGTAACTCTCGGTTAAGTACGAACCACCACAGTATTCTTCTCCTGTCCAGAACAAATGCCTCGTCTGAAGAGGTGAATTCGGGTAACTTTCTTACCCTCCATTTACGGGCAGAAGTGATCATGAACTCATCATATTCAAGTCCGTTGCCGCAGTGACCTATCTAGTGGATGTATACTCTCTTCCTAACATATGAAAGACATACATGATGGTGGCCAACTCTGAGACCTCAACGAAAGCTGAAGAAACGTCTGGAATTTGTCAGCGGGAGAATCATGGAGCCACCTGCAGAGATCATAAAACGAGCAGCCTCAGATTTTCATGCTCTGGATAGTTCCTAATACGAAGGACAACCATTTTTGAACAAAACATGGGATTTAAGGTTTACCGAGATTAAAGAAAAAACTTCTAATGTTTGCCAATATTCCTGCTGCGGAAAGTATGGCAAGACGTCACATTTGGATCCTGAATCAGAGTACGAAGGCAATTCATGCAGCTGACTGTAATTAGGCAAATGTTCTTAATCCTTTATTGTCTTTGTTTTCTGAAATATCATTTACAAAATTGACAGTAAATATTGATAGTGTCATATAATTCTTAGGCTTACCACTTTACGAGGTTGTTTGCTAGCTTTAAATCAAGATTTACAGTGGGATATACATCTACTTTCTTGCTATTAGTTGGCAATATCACTGTTGAGAAACCTTCAGTTGAGTTACCTTGTTTTGTTCGTTTTCTAGTATCACTTCGCACTTTGTTCGTGCGTTCAGTTGTCTCTACTTGCAACACTGTAACGAAAAGGGTGACCACACGCCCAATAACTACTTGGTTTCTGGCTTCCTAACTGGCCGGTAGTAGGTGGAAACAGTAGAATTTTGTGTAACAACTAGCACTTCCTTGGACCGTAGTAGTCTAAAATCGATAAGCTCAAAGAAAAATCAGTGGACGCACTTTAAGATATCACATATTTTTATTTGAATTACACGCTAAATAACTAAAAAATTACTCATCGGTACATAAAAACATGTAATCATGTTATGAAACTTTTGAATGCTTGAACTTTATTTCTCTGTCCATATCAACCTGTCCATATGGGCATCCTGAACTTCTTTAGGATCGATCATAAACTTTAGTGCCTAAAGCTTAAATTAGTGGGTGTTAGCAGCCTTCAGATCAGTCATGACAAAGATCACAAGCCGTCGGGATCCTCTCCACTCTATTTGGACGGCTCCTGATGACAAATAGTGTCACGAGATTTGAATTTTGAGTCACTCCTCCGTTTATTACCTATCAATAAGTTGTCTAATATCACAGACTCAAACTTTTACATGCACGGATGATCCTAAGATTTTAAGAGATGCTAGATACAACTGATAACTTACCTTTGAAAGAAGATTAAACAGGATGTACGACTGGACCAGAAAACTTCCTCTTTCCTAATGCAGCACGTTTAGCATCGACACTGTATTCACCCCTTCTTACTTGAAGGTAGTCAGCATGGCACTCTAAATTAAAGAAAAAGCCATTGATATAGTTCTGTATAATACTCTGTGTCTCTCTTCGTTGACATACTGAAGCCAACGATGTGTCCTCTGTTCTATGGTTTCTTTCCAGAACATTAGGCGGTTCCACCTCAAAATTCATTTAAAATTGTTTCCAGTGTTAACCCAAGAAAATATTTCGACCAAATCTTGAGTCATGTCTTTTCACCTCAGGGAGGATATTAATTCCTTCAAAGGTGTTTAAAGAAGAGTAACTAGGAAGGAACTAGGAATAAAATATAAAGTCTACTTGATTCACTTGGGAGTCACTAAGTGACAGTTAATAAATTACATAAGGTTAGAGGGGATATGATCATCATGCAGTATACTTAGCACATCCATCTTCACCCTCACAACTCATTAGTTCATTTTAGCACTAAATTACATACAAAAGGACATCTAATTATGGTAGAACAGATTTGTGCAAAATTTGTAAAAAGATCTTGCAGCAACTGTTCAAAACAGATTCAATAATTCAGATAGCAGGTGGGTACTCGACACATGCAACATGAATGTTGAGGAGTTTCTGGGCAACACCATAATTCCTTTGACAGGTCTGAGAGAAACGTTGTCAGCAATCCTGAAAAAGACAGTCCTGAAACGAATGAGCAAACAAAAACACTAAGTGAACCGAAGATAGTCTTCAACAGCACTAGTGTCGATGGAACACGCACCGAAAGTAGTGAGGATATGCTGTAGTTCAGCTGCATCATAACATCGACAGCACTAGACTTTCTCAGCAAACTCGGGTCTCCCAGCACAGGCTTCCTAAACGCAACTGTGTTCGAAAAATTTCTGCAGGTGACTGGATCCCTTTAGAAAGAGCTAAGAAGGATGAAGTGTCACCGTCAAAAAAGCGGAACAACTCAAGTCTTGTGGTGAAACCAGCTAGTCGTTTGGCAGAGCAATCTACTCCTGAGCTTGAGTTCCTCGAAATTGAGCCATTAACGACTATACGGCTTAGCCGGATGAAGAATTTCGAGCAATCATATCATCCAAGGCTCTTTCATGCAACTTTCACCTACTCTGCTCATGGATAGGATGTTCTGCTTGCCAGTCACTTTCTGAAATCAGAATAGGATGTCAGAATACTGTCTGATGTACCATACTTTGAGTGAAATCTGTTCAGGGACATAGCAGAAGGAGCCTAGCGAGACGTTTTTTGCTAAAAAAGGATACCGCTGTCTCAGAAAATACGGATCGTGACCATGCAGATTATGATGTTCTAGACCGAAAACTCATAAAGTAGTCTCTGAAGCTCAAGAACCCATGACTCAACAAGTGGTACAATAAGACAAGGAGGATGGGAATTCAGGACGTATTCCTTATTGTCTAGCTACAGTTCAGTAACTGACCGATCGTTCAAGTGGAAATGTCTACTTTCCTCATATATCATCAGAATACACTCAAATATTCAAAAATATTAACAGCGTTCTGAATAAGAAAACCATGCTTGTCTTCAAAGACTATTACGCGCCTGTCACCACTCGGAAAGTGTACAACACCTGACTGTGGATTTAATCATTTTCATATCGATGTCTACTATTTCTTCTAGGGCTTAGTATCCTAAACGTGATCAGCACCGTTAATCTTTAACCAAAGCTTGATCGGCTCTTGCTGGTTAGCTATAGTCAACTGCGGTAAGTAGAATTATTTTATGAACCACAAAGCCTCGAAATAATGCAGTTTCAGTCAAACAGAATTGGCTAAGCACAAACGAACGTAACGCATTTGGAATTTGAAATCAACCACACATCAAGTACCAAGGAATCATTAGTTCGAACAAACACCACGACTGTCAGAGCTTAAATTGGAATCTAAGTTTCTGTAACAGATTGAATATCTCCTTAGGTTCATTTTATATCTCTTAGACTGTGTATTAGATGTAGACTCTGTCTGATCTAGAATGTACTCATTAGTATTAGAACAGATTCACCTGGTTCCTTTTAATGCATAAGGTTGTTGTAACCATCTCTCATATGAACCACTGACTTATTGACCTGATTTGACTGATCTTTCATGGGTTGTAAAGAAGTAGTCCTTTTATAAAGACGTTTTTGTATAGGCAACTTCATTATTGTTTTTTTTTATTTAGAATTACTTATTCAGCACCGAGGAACTTTATCTGCTTTCCTCTCCAGTTCTTTTCTTTTTGCAAAGGTAGTAGAATTGACTTTTGTGTCTAGGGTTTTGAAATTTCTCGCTTGCATGTGAAAACAAGGGAACTTTGGAGTCGTGCCTAATTTGCCGCTCTTCAGTTCCGTAGTTAGCAAGTTATGAAGCTCATCGTTAGAACCATTTTCGATGGTCGATAAGAAAAGCTGACTCTGAGGCATTCTCACATTTTCCAGACCTAGTATAGACGGTCCACGATCAGTGATGAGAAATTCACAATTTACAATCAAAAATTTATCATCGCTGATTAATCAACTACAGCATTCAAGAATACAAAGTTTACGACCAGTAATATTCGAAATAGAAACTTTGTTAGGAGCAATTATAGAATTAGGATTTAGTGACTTTAACCTCCTAACCGGAATTATGAACTTAATACTCAGTGTCAACAATAAGATAGTGAAAAGCACCACTGAACAAATGTAATTGTTTATGAATATTAAGTGAGGCACTGGAAGTTGTAAATGAGGGTGATATATGATCATTAGAATCACCTGAATTAATTGGACCTGAATGACAAAGTTTAGCATTACCTGCAGCAGAATGCACTGTAGTTTCAAAAACTGCCTATGTGCTTCCAATCTTGTCATATTTAAAGCATCTAGTATTACGAAATACACATGGATGACATAAGTGAAACTTGCCACATGACAAACACTGACCAAACTTGTGTCAGTCTTCGTGATCTGCTTCGCGGCTTGGATTGTTATCTGTATCACCTTGATTACACATTGGATTGGGATGACGTAGTAGTGTAGTGTAGTTCTTTGTGTACTGACGAACCATTCTATGAAAATTTCTTCCTTTAGTCCATTTGAAATTTGTACACTTTACATTGTCTGGTGGAGTTCCTTGAGAGTTTCATAAGGAAATGAAGGCTTTCCTGGAAATGTCAAAGATTTTAATAGGCTGTGGTATTCTGTTCCGATGAATGTCAGGAAATGATTTACAATATTAACATCCTCAACATCTTCCTTGGTCATAGCTCAGATTTTGAACCTTTCAATACAATCTACAAAAGCATCAAAATTTGAATGTATGTCCAACTGTTTCGTCACAGGCTCCATCGCAACGCAACTGTGATAATTAAAAGTACCTGAATCGTTGTACGACGTAGAAATCTCTGAAATAACACATTTTCAGTCAAACAGAATTAATTGAGCACAAACGAACGTATTGCATTTGGAATTTGAAATCAACCACACATCAAGTACCAAGGAATCATTAGTTCACACAAACACTATATCAAACCTTTTATACGCATTGCCCTGAGTTCAAAGATAAGTGAGCAGCCAGCTTTTATCATTACACCCATTTCAATCATCACTTAAAAACAAAATAATATACTTAAAATGACTGGGCCACACAGCATATCAAATGAGGAATCATAATGTAAACACGATCTTACTCCATTACTAATCACTAACAAATAAGAGAGGGTATGACATGTAGCAATAGTTAATACGCCTTATAAAAGCTCACAATTATAAGAATATAGAAATGCAATCGCAAAACTATCTTATATGGGCAACAATAACCTAAAAAAGTGTTTCGAAAGTTTAAACTCTCCCACTATCTGTCATGCCGTAATACGTGTAGCGATTTGGAAGCTGCAGAGTTCTATGGTGAATTATATTGCCAGTTATTAAGCAAGCACGTACTACAGTATATCACCTAACTGCTAGTAGCATGGTTAGAAGATTGCATTGAGAGTTGAGTATTTAATAAAATAGTCCAAAGTTCGACTTGATAAACTTGGTTTGGTATTTTATCCAGCGTCTAGAAGCAGTAACCATAAAACACATAAACAGTCGACATGATATCGTCATGTATCACCGTCTAGCTATCCAAATTAACAGCCTGTAGTAGGTTATTCAGTTGAATTACATTTTACAAACAGTCTAACAAGACACTATATCGTCACATTAATAAACGATTTCAGCATAAATCCATGAAGTTCCCTTAAACAGTCGTGCTAGGTGAGACGCAACTAGGTCAAATATGTGATTGCTATCTATCCTATTTAGTTGAAAATCAACTAGAGTTAATTATCACAATGGCATTGGTGTACACACTCTCTATCTCCCCTTCAACTATGAGATTTAAGTCGCTTCATATCTTTCTTTCTACGAACTAGTTCTTTCATCCTGTACTATGTCCATATACAAAATCTTTCCTTTATATATATAACTGCTTCCATGAATCCGGTGTTCATCATGCCTGGTCCTACACTGAAGCTGACTGACTGAATTATCAGTTAAAAGCCATTATCTTGTTTAGGAGGGTGATTATATACTGTTGAAGAATTCCAAACTAGAACAATATAGCTGTTCAGTGACCAATGATTTTGACCATTCTTTCAGTTGACATCTACTGGTAACTAAAACTGTCTTCAAATTCTAAAACCTAATATTGTATGAATACAAAACTTTCTACTGTAATCAAAAATGTTCATCCATTGACTCTGTACATTAATAAGGCAGTTATAAGCAACGTTGAGCATTCGAAATCACCACAACACACATTAGTTTATACGTACTAAATTTAAACAAATTAGAAAGGACTTGTAGTGACCCACCTTTATCACGAGAACACGATTGGTTTATTGAAAACAATTATTATTATAGCCAATTGTACCAGTGACTGTTTTAATGTGCGTTTGTTTAACTGTGCTAAAAAGCATCCATTATTCTTACACTTTGATTGTGACTTCGCGCGAATTCGGTTACGTTCTGTAACCAAGCTTGTATCTTGGCACGATCTCGGTATCCTTTCGATACCACGAGATCGCCAGCAAGTATATCTCGACTTGGTCCATCAACTGCCTTCTGATATTTGGCTTCCGGGAGATTTTATGGATTATTTGGCACGTGTTTCTTTGTAGCGGTGTTCATAGTCAACTACGACTCGGCACCACGCTACAGACTAATGGAATAGAGTTAGAGAAATCATATACTGACATTAAAGTTGTGGAGCTTGTAGAAGTAGATAAATAATTCATGAGTCCCAAAGCAAACACTTTTTTACATGTCACCTAAGATCTCTAATCATTAATTAAGTGTATTATAAGGACCCTGATCTGAAAGGACGAAGTTATATCTCATTTTGGTATGACTGCTTCCAGTTTTATTCTAGTTCAATCATATATTAGTCAAAAATTTAATCCTGAGTAGGATGTGACATAATTAATCACCTAGATCGATAAATATAGAAGACAACATCGAACTAAACTATGAAATATCAATAGTTCATATCATGAGTCTATTGAAGCTAGACCACTATGGAAAACCTGCAAGCACTGGACGGCCGTTTCGTCCTATTGTGGGGATTTCTCAGAAGTACGCATCCACGATTCCGCCCCCGCGAGATTCGACCCAGGAGCTTTCATTAACTCATGATTTCAATTATTGACATGACTAAATTCTCCACAAAATCCCTTCTGATATGAAATATCAATTTATGAAGCATAAATACTGTCAAATATTTAGGTGCATAGTGATTATTGATTATAATTAAATTTCCCATTAAAAAAGTTTCAGTATTGGTTAATATTTATGTAAACAAAATTACCACACACACACACACACCCCTTCTTGACATAGTTAGTAGATAATTGATTATGTGCTATAAATATTAATGTAAAATAACTTTACATATCAATGTACAATTCTGTTTGACAACAATATGGTCAATAACTAAACGTTTAAAATTGACTATAAAGCACAAATCTAAAGTTAATGCTAACAAGATTCATTTGTGAATGTGAATAGTAATATCATGTTGTATATCTGACAATTTGATATTAACAGAAAGGGTTTTGTGTAGATTTTAGTAATTTCAATAGTTACAATCATGAGTCAAATTGAAGTTAGAACACCATGGAAAACCTTGAAGCACTGGACGACCGTTTCATCCTAGTATAGGACTCCTCAGCAATACGCACCGGCGATCACAACCCTCGCGAGATTCGAACCCAAGGCTTATCAGTCTGAAGCGCGAGTGCTTAACCATTAGCCCACCGAGCCGGCTGTCCAGTGCTTCCAGGTTTTTCATGGTGGTCTAGCTTCAAATGACTCATGTTTTCAACTGTTGAAATTTGATAATACATTAGAATAAGAAAAACAACTCACTTAGACGCTTCTAATCTATTACTGTTTTAAATAGTTCGAAACTATTACAAAATCTAAACTAGTCAACGTTTGAACAAAGGGTTTATGTTGGGAAATTCAAATGTACACGAAAGACATGCTTCTATTGTTATATCCCGACAAGAATTATGAATAGTAACTTTTGAGAGTCATTTATGGACCAATACTATACATATTTCCTAATTGTGTAATTGTTAAATAACTACACTATTCATATTCATGTTTCTCTTATTATGAGGTTTATTTTGGCTTATGAATTATTATTATACCATTTACCATTCTTGAGTTATGCCCAGTCTATCAATTACTATATCTCACATTCACAGACACTTTTGGCTAAATCATGTACAAATGTGTATTTTCTCATTTTATGGTGTGATATGGTCTGTTTAGCTGGTTTATATAAATTCAATATACTTGAAATAAATTATTCATTTCACAGAGGCTGAGACTGGTGTTCTGGACTCAACAGTCAGGCAGGGTTAGTCAGGAAGCTGGGCCGATAAGGACTCTAAACTGCTCGTACGATTTTACGCGTCATTCGTCTGATCGACAAATCATTGTTCTCTAATTGATGGTATCATTATGTTATATATATTGATAGGGTTACAAGGCTACAAGTTATAATGCACACAAAATACAAAGGCTTCTATAATCACAGGACATTTGGACAAAAACCCATAGTATACAATCTTATATTATTTCTCTTCTGGAGTTTACATTTAGCGAATGATTTATTCATGGCGAGACTCTAATTTATGGATGACCTTTGAACGAATCATAAGCGACCTTGAGAAGTATTCGCTAATCAGCAAACAGTCAGTATGGAGTAAAAATATTGTTATACAAAACCAAGGAAATAAGGTGGATACACTTCATCTATGTAGTTCAAAAACTTGTCAGTGTTAGAAAGAAGTGCACAGGTTCCAAAATCGTGATGCATGCAATCATTCACACGACTACAGAATAGTCGACTTCTGGAGTCATGATAAAGTCTTAAAAACTCTTTCAGTCTGGACCACATAGCTTCAATATTGTTTATGTGCAGTCCAGTTGTTGAGTGCACAAGATGCTACTTGTGGATAACGACACGATGCATATAACCAAGCCTATGTAGGAGTCTGTACGCTTTCTAAACGTCCGTATATATTGTAGTACCTGGCTGCAGCCAGTGTTACTGGTGCTTTTATTAAACAGTTTGCAATAATTGTCATAATTTGCCTTAGTTAGGAATTATATATGGGGTTTTCATTACGAACTGATATCAGCTATCATGCCAGAAATTTCTTTAGCCAAATGGACGAAAGGCTTTCATGCCAAAATCCAAGATCTACTATCTTATACCTGATTGATTTGTCCACAAATTATAGTCTCACCATTTTATTTGTTATAGCCGATCAGTTATCACGTTTTGTACAAAATTCCTTGTGAACCCATCGTACGTTAGCATTAAACACTGAATTTGGCGCCGTTACCTTGAAACCCCTAAAACGCTTCTGATTGGCTCGTCCATAAACTAGAGTCTTGCCTTATTCATTAGTATAAATGGAATATTCTTCATTCAAATAAATAATGTTGAGCTATTGGGCTTTATTCATCAGTCATTTCATTTTAACTATAAACTATGAATCTTATTATCTTCCCTCTCAGTCTATTCATATAATTAAGTAATCAATAAATGAACTCAAAACACATCTAATTGTCTAATTTGATCTCATGTAACATAACACGATTGATCATTTCAATCTAAAGTAATCAACGATACTTGTTTAGTATTAAGAACAACTGGTATTGTGGTGCATGCTACTTATATTGACATAAGTAGTATATATTATGCGAGTCACGAATGTAATGTCTGGCGGCAGAAGATGGAGAAGATCAAGAAAGGAAGAACGGGAATAGAAAGCAATTAGTATGGAAATGCAAGAACAATGAAGTTCGAGACAATTATTGACTATTTTGCCGAATTAAGTATTATAGTATGATTTCTTTCTATTTTACCAAGTAACTCTGTAAGTTTGTACTGAATAATAATTCGATTGTCCTCATCTGTGTTCTCCTTTACTTCAGTATCTTCAACTAGTAATAGCCATCCGTTCATGGTTGCAATAAGAAAAATCCTAAGAGATGTTGTGGAGATTGTAATAATTTATGAGTTGATTAAAACTAGATCATCATGAAAAATATGGAAGTAATGGATCACCGTTTTGTCTTAGTATGAAACTCCTCAGTAGTATGTATCCACTAACCTACATATGGGATATAAGTGTTTGAAAATGATGCAATAAAATATACAATGATTTATTAAACTATTGAAAGTATTTTAATTTCTAGTGTATTGATGAATGTATGACATTAAAGGTATTGTGATGTATACTACTGATATCGATAGATATAAGTAGTATATATCATCAATCGAAAGTGAAATACGTGGCGGTATAAGGTTTAGAAGATCGAAGAAAAGAGAACAAAGAATGATTATTGTAGAAATGAAGGAGCATTAAAGTCTGAGACGACTGATTGACATTTTGCAAATGAAATATTCACTGTATGATTCTCAGATTTTAGTAAGGTGTACTGTAATTTTGTATTCAAATACATTCAATTGTCTCCACTTATGTTCTCGTTGACTACAATATTATAATAACTTCTATGTTATAAACTGTCAACTATTTATTAAGATCCAGGATACGCGTTTCATCCTATTTGGGACTCTTCAGCTAGACGTACCTGTTGTTCACTCTGGGACTCGAACTCAGTACCGTTTTCGCTTCAAACATCATCACGTTATCCACTTAGCTAGTGAGTTCTGATAACCACATGCTTGTGTAATGAGATGAAGTTGAAATATCATATATTGTGAAAAATCATTCCATTTCACATTTGAATGAGGTAATGACTTACTTTTTGTAGATCAATCAAAATTCCATTAAAAACCAATAAGCACTTGATAATTGTTTAGTTATAGTATAGGACTTAATAAAAGTGCTTATCTATGATACGAATGAAGATCAAATTCAAAACATTCAGACCTCACTGTAACTGAGTAAACTTTAAAGTTGTTATTCGATGGTTAAGTTTATAAATTTCAATCGACTTGTGATAATGTACAATCACTGTGTGGACCTCATTGGTGTGAAGTTCCTTGATACCTTACACGTTTGAACTCTATTGGTTAAAATTTCCTACTAAACATTTGGGAGTCACCTCTCGAAATTACTTACTAGTAAGTACATGAATACTATCAGTATTAGAAGAGAGTTTTGTGATTGAAGTTAGATATTAACACTATTGGATGCCTGCTCAGTGGTCTAGAGGTTAAGCGTTCGCATGAGAGACTGGTAGGTCTTGGGTTTGAGTCCCGCAAGCGGAATCATAGATGCGCACTGCTAAAGTCCCCTACTAGGATGAAACGGACGTCCAGTGCTTCCATGTTTTCAATGGTGATCTAACATCAATCAGTTCATGATCTCAGTCAGAGGTCTTTTATATTGATCACTACATTATTATATATGACTACGGTTTCTTAAGGTAATTTTATACCAACCATTAGTATATAACGAGAAAAATATATCAGTCACTTCCCTTCGCCCCCCCCCCTCTTCAGTTCAACAAATTATATTAGAATACTTGATTGAAAAAAAAGGAGAATCGATTATACTTCTCCATGAAAACGATCTATATTTTTAATTACTTTATTTTGCCGTATTGATCTTGCTATATTGAAATATTGATCTAGTTTTGTGGGGGGGGGAAATATTATTACCTAAATGGTTCTTTTTTATGACTTACTTACTTACTTACTTACACCTGCTACTCACAATGGAACATAAGCTATCGACCAGCATTCTGAAACCCACTCTCTCCTGAGCCTTCCTTTCTAGTCCTGACAAGTGTGTGAACTATGAAGACATCACAATACTATCGGTACCAGGAAAATTTCTCAACAGAGCGTTTCTAAACCGAATAAAATATTCTGTAGACGTTTAGCTTCGTGATCATTAAACCCGATTCTGTAATGATCGGTCGCACACAGACCAAATCACGACACCACGGACTAACAGTGAACAATCGAGTGAATGGAATTCATCACTGCACATCAACTGCCTTGATGATGAGAAGGTGTTTGACAGTTTGGATAGGAGAACCCTATAGATCCATCTTCAAAACTATGATCCACTTGAAAAGATCGTCACTATCATACGGGATTCATACGATGGACTACACCGCAAAGTGGTGCGTGGAGGATAGTTGATAGAATCATTTCAAGTGAGGATTGGAGTCAGACAAGACTGCTTACTCTACCCCTTTCCATTTCTTCTGATGTTTGACTGGATTATGAAGATCTACACATATGAGGGGGAGTACGGAATGCGATGGACAGGTTGGATTCACCTAGACGATTTTGACTTGACGGATGACCTAGCCCTACTATCCCATATACACCAACAAATGCAGGTCAAGAAAACCAGTGTAGCAGCAGCTTCTGAATCAGTCGACCTCAACATACACAAGAGAGAAAGCAAGATTCTCAAATAAAAGACGAAGAACACCAACCCAATCACAATTAATGGATAAACTATGGATGAGGTAGAATCTTTCACGTACCTGGACAGCATCATCAATGAACGTGGAGGATTAGAGGCGGACGTAGAGTCAGGAATCGGCAAAATCAGGCCAGCATTCTTACAATTAAAGAACATTTGGAACTCAAAACAACTGCCAACCAATATTAAAGCCAAAACCTTTAATACGAACGTCAAGACAGTTCTGTTGTACGAAGACAAGCACTAAATTGAAATCCCGAATGGAAAAGGAAAAGTGAAAGACCAAGGAAAATACCACTTCAAAAATTGGGGGTAGACATCAGAAAAATGAATTGCAACTGAAAAGGATTGTTCAGAACAGAGTTGGTTGGATAATTCTGGTGAGTGGCCTAAGCTCCTCTACGAGGGGTGACAGGCATAAGCAACTCAGTCATATACAATATATATGGTTGTAAGCAGCTTATGAGAGACAACAAATCTACTTTGATAGGTGTACATAATCAGCAATAAAATGAGAACATGTATCTGTAAACCTTTTACTATGTTATTTTACATTCCACTTAGTACAGAGTCGATTTATCAGTTGGATAAGTTTTTTGTTTAAATGTTGTGTCCAAACGCCTATTAATTGTCCCCAAAATCTCGATAGTTTTGAAGATGAGATAAATAACCAAAAAATATTCTATTGATTATAGCCTCTGTGATTTGTTTCTTTTAGTGGAGTCCATCCATATCAGCAAGAGACAGATATCTACCTCAATACAATGAAAGATTGTCGTGCAATTTCGTGGATTAGTTGAGGTTAGACATTAACATTGTTGGATGCCGGCCAGCTCAATGCTTTGGAGGTTAAGCGTTCGCACACGAAACTGAAGGCCCTGAGTTCGAATCCCGCGATCGAGAACGTGGATACGCACTGCTGAAGAGTCCCACAATGGGATAAGATGGTTGTCCAGTGCTTCTAGGTTTTCAATGGTGGTCTAATATCAATCGGTTCAAAAACTTAATGATCTTCACAACCCTAAACTGATTTTAAAAACATCTATCATGGTCATTTAGCGTTTAAGAAAGGTTTCTTATTACTCTTTTACTGGTATGATGTTTTTGGAAAATATTTAGTGAAGTTAATTAACTCATTCGAATGCAAAACACTGATCAACTAAAAAAATCATTTTATGTTGGTGGTTTGGATTAAAACGTCATCCCATTGCACAAGCTAGTGACTATCAGGACTCAGTAGCTAAGTGGATAACGCGGTGGGGTTTGAAGCGAACGATATTGGATTTGAGTTTCGAAGTGATTATTCAGCTGATTCATCCCAAATCGAACGAGACATGTGTCATGAATTCTACAGTTAGCCACCAACCATCTCTGCTTATAAACTATTCACTACTTTTTGATATTACAAATTAATGTATTCAAAAATAGGTTTCATTTTTTGATATACTTGTAGCTCACTGAGACGTAAGTTATTGATGGTAACAATCATATTTGTTGTCATAGCAAATTTATTCTTTTTATCGAACTAATTCACTTGATTATACCGAAGGCTAACAAGTCAGTATATCTGATCTTCGTCATATACATCATGACCGTTATGAGTTGCTTACACCTGTTACTTCTTATGGAGGAATATAGGCCTCTAACCAGCATTCTCCATCCAACCCTGTCCTACCCAATCCTTTCTAGTTGCCATTCATCCTTTTCATATCTGCTTCCAATTCCCGACGCAGTGTGTTCTACGGCCTTCCTCTTTTCCGTTTCTATCCAGGATTCCAATTTAGCGCTTGTCTCGTGATTCGGTTTGATAGTTTCCGTAATGTATGTTCCATATACTTCCGGCGTCTTTTCCTAATTTCCTCTTCAGATGGAAGTTGGTTTATTCTCTCCCACAATACGCTGTTGCGGATGGTATCCGGACAACGGACATTCAGTATCTTACATAGAAACTTGTTAATAAATACTTGTACCTTCTTGATGATGGTGATAATAGTTCTCCATGTTTCAGTTCCATACAATAGAACTATCATAACGTATGTATGAAAGAGTCTAACTTGGATATTGACATATACACAGTTTGTCCCGATGTATAAGAAGGGGTTAAAATCTTCCTGTGACAACCATAGAGGGGTTAGTTTAACTAATATAGCATCTAAAATACTAGTCTCAATAATTATCGGGCGCCTAACTGAAACTCATGAACTGCAAACACGAGAAAATCCGGCTAGCTTCAGACTTGGTCGTGACCACATATTCACCATACGTCAGGTTCTAGAACACAGGCATACTTATCGTCGTCCTACAATGGTGGTCTTTCTTGACTTAAAAGCAGCATTTGACTCCGTAGACCGCGAGATTCTGTGACAGTGTCTGTCATTGAAAGGCGTACTTCAGAAGTACATAAACCTTGTGAAGGCTCTTTACTCGAACACTACCAGTCGAGTCAGAGCTCATGGCGAACTGTCATCTACTTTTGCAACCTCAAGTGGTGTCCGTCAAGGCTGTCCACTTTCTTCATTTTTGTTTAACTTAATTACAGACATGCTGATGGAAATAACGCTCTTGTCGACTGATCTCCTACCAGGTGGTCCACTTATCGACTTAGAATACTCAGATGATATAGTTCTGTTTGATGAAAACACTAATAAAATGCAGAGTCTTTTGGTAGTACTAATCAACAATTCCAGAATGTTTGGAATGCGCTTCTCTTCCTCTAAATGCAATTTGTTGCTTCAGGACTGGTCTGCGTCAACACCTGAACTAAGGATAGGGAGTGAAGTAGTCGAACTCGTTGACAACTTCACTTATCTTGGAAGTCTGAACAGCCCTAATGGGTTGGTGTCTGACGAAATCTCTGCACGGATTCAAAGACCTTGTTTGGCTTTTGCCAACTTAGGTCACCTGTGGGGAAGGCGAGATATCCGTCTATTAATAAAAGGACGGGTATACTGAGTGGCAGTCCGTTCTGTTTTACTTAACGGTAGCGAAACATGGCCATTAAGAGTAGAAGATACTCGTAAGCTATTAGTATTTGACCACAGATGCCTCAGAAATATTGCTGGCGTCTGCTGGGATCACCGGGTAAGTAATAGTGAGGTTAAACGCAGGGTATTAGGGAATGATGGTAAATCAGTTGATGAGGTTATGAATCTTCATCGACTGAGATGGTTGGGCCACGTGTTGTGTATGCCTGAACACCGATTATCACGACGCGCAATGCTTACTGGTGTAGGGGGTGGTTGGAAGAAAGTTAGGAGCGGCCAAGCCAGAACGTGGCATCAGTGCTTGAAGACGCTAACTTCTAGTCTGAGCCATGTTGGTAGATGCAGATTACTTGGTTGTGGTCCGCGTGAGTATCGTAACCAATGGTTAGAGACTTGGTGACATGGCTGAGAATCGACCACAATGGCGTCGGTGTATACACTCTCTGTCTTCCCTTAAACTAAGAGATTAAAATCTCTCCATATCTTTCTTTCTACCAACTAATTATTTCTTTCTGTACTACGTCCTTATCTGTAATCTTTGTTTATAGATCACTACTATTTAAGTGACTACTTCTATGAATTTGATGTTCATCTTGTTATACTAGCTAATGAGGCATAATAACTTGAACTGATGCATATAATGTGCCTGATTCTACATTGCAGCTGAATGACTGACTGACTGACTAACTGATTGTATTGAGTTCTTTCTATTCTTTAATCATTGAAATTCGTATGTATAATTCATCTATGAAAAACAAAATGTTATTTCATGCAAATAACACTCGTTCTATTTGAATTGTCTATTTATATTAGAAATAGATTTTGTTTCACTAAATGAATCGTTTGATTGTTTACTTTTGGTTGTCATAGCAACCGTAATAATTTTTGTTTGTTCGTTTGTTTGTTTATGGAATAATCGAATAAAATTAAATTTTGATAATGAATAGGAAAAAAAAATTATTTTGAATTTATCAGAAACGATGGGGGGGTATTCGTTAAGATTTTAGTCATTTTTATTAGTTGAATACATGAGTCAGCTGAAGTTAGATCATGATAGAAAAGCTGGAAGTAATGGAAGGCTGTTTCATCCTCAGTAGTATGCATCCATGATCCCGCCTCCCGCAAGATTCGAATCGAGGATCTACTGGTGTTGTGCATGAACGTTTAACTTATAGATCACTGCGCCAACCTTTATTCAATGGTGTTAATGTGTAACTTTAACCAGTCCACGAAATTCAGTGACACATCCACCATTGTCTTCAGTGAGTAACTGCCTCTCAACAGACACGCTTGACTTCCATATGTCACGGCTTCTCATTAGAACTCAAAGAAATACCTCTTGAAGCCAGTTACTAGTGAGCACATGATAATTATTACCAGAAGGAGGTTTTGTTAAGATTGTAGTAACTAAATAGTAGAGTTCATCAGTCAGTTGAAGTTAGACCATCATGGAAAACCTGGAAGCACTGAACGGCCATTTCATCCTAATATGGCACTCCTGAACAGTACGCATTTACAATCGCGACTGAAATGTTCATCCAGTGTTTTCAAGTTTTACATGATGGTATAGCTTGAAGTGACTCATGAATTCATCTATTTTCAATTTACTCCACTTATTCAAGATCCAGAAAACTCCTCGGAGAAAAAAGCCAAAAAAGGATCTAGAAATGCTGAGAAACATTTTATCCAATCAGCATTCAATAGAATTGTTGTCAGAAACATGAAGAAAGTGAAAAGCCATATGTTACGTTTCTGATTGAATGATAGGTAACTATGCTACTATTATGTTTAGTAGCGTTCTAGAATTGAATTTTCCGGAAACACAAAGTCATCTAAAAGACTATAAATACCCTATATTTTCTATACATGAACGAACCTTTGAAGTGAAGCGTTTTCCCTCATATTTCGCTACTTTCCTCTCGTGTTCAGGTTGCTGTGTTGATTTAGTCTGAAGGCAGGGGGGGGTTATTACAAGCAAGAGCTTGAGAAACCGAATCAAACATTCAATTAGATTGATCATAACATTTTTTTGGAAAATATATTAGTTACTCAAAAATATGTATGTTAAACATTTAGAATCCAAAGAGAACAGAGTAAGATGGTGGAGAAGATTTGTCAAAAGAACCATTAATAAATATAGAAGAACACCTACTCCGAAAGGGATTAAACTACAATACAAGCGACGCCTCCAAACTGGAATTCTTCGCAACACTATAGTCATCATTCAAAACTTCAGGAATCAGTGAAGAAATACAGCAAGAAATAAGACAAACTATAGTGCCGATAACTCAACAGATAAAGGAAAACAACCAACTGACCCCACAAGAACTAAAAGCTTTGAAGGAATTCAGAACTAGAAAGGATATTGTCATAGTTCTAGCGGACAAAGGACGCACTACAGTAATTATGGACAAAGAAGTATACGTCAAAAAAGCCGAGGAACTACTTGAAGATAAGATGGGTATAAATCCCGTTAAAAAAATTAGACAACCGAATCTCAAAGACTTTAAACAAGCTAGTCAAAGCAGGAGAAATAACAAAACAAGACCAATGGAGAATGAAATCCAATTAAGCAGTACTACCTCGATTCTACGGCAGACCAAAAATACACAAACCAAACATACCACTACGTTCAATTGTAGCACTCCTCGGAACACCAACATACAATTTGTCAAAAGAAATTTCACGAATACTGAAACACTTAGTTGGTTCATCCAACCGCTCCATCAAATCTCCCACACAATTCCTGGACCAGATTAAGGACATTCAAATCAACAACAGCGAACTGATGATATCCTTCGATGTAACAGCGTTATTCACCTCAATTAAACCAAGGTTAGCAAAAGAAACCCTATCCCTGCTCCTCATCAACGACACAAATCTCACTAAGTACACGAAGCTTCAAATTCAAAGTCTACTAGAACTCATCGATTAATGCTTAACAAACGAAAGGGACACCAATGTGATCACTAATATCAGGACTGATCGCAGAAGCAGTGATACAAAGACTAGAAGCCGCGATATTACCAGTGATCAAGCCAAAAATTTGGATTCGCTATGTAGACGACACCTTCGTCATCGTCAAAAAAAATGAGCTGGAAAATTATGCACAAATATAGGAACAAAAATCAAACCAATGAGAGACACAACCAAAACAAAGGAGTAAACAATGACAAATTTAAGGTCAGTAAGAACCAATCAACATCAAGGTGCACAGAACAAGCTGTGGAACACATATGGAGAAACTCGAACACTTCACTTCTATCTGAAGCTTGTGCTGATGATGTCGTTCAGAAGAACGATGAAAGCTCCACGACCAAACCATCCAGCTTAGAGAACAAAGTTCCATCAAAAATAGAGTAAGTTGAAATGAGAAGTTTTTGTATTGAAATGAAAACAGATCAAATATGTTGAAGTTAAGTTGAGAATTTTTAGTTCAAATGGGTAATTTTATTCATATTGTATTCTGTAAAGTGAATCATACAAAGATCATCAGTCTTAGTTAATATCGTTGGACATCGAATCACTTACTAATCAAGAAGTTCAAAGTTTGTACATAAGACTAAATGTCCTGAGTTCGAATCCCGTCTACGAGATTATGAATGTGTGTTATTGGTTAGTCTCATATTAGAATAAAATGGTCTTATAGTACTTTCAAAGTTTTTTGATAATAATCTAGCTTGAATGAACTCATAAATAGAAGATAACTTACACATTGTTCGGACGTTCCATGTACCTATAAAAATTGTTGCTCTGGTTGTTAGAAGGGATATCGGCCTCGTGGCTTTCGAAGAAACTCGGCTTTCACCATCAGGCGTCATAGTCCTTCTAAATGAAGACCTTCTAACTCCCAGGGCAGAGTTTAAATGGTTTGAATTATTTTTTCTGCTTAGCGTTTTTTTTTGTTCCGAGTCGCTAACCCCCATGCCCAACCCTCTTCCTTTACCCGAGCTTGGGATCGGCAGTAACTCTAGAAGAGCTACATGCGAAGTTAAACAGAAGATAAGTGATAAATGAATTGTATATTCACTTATTCTTTGAAATAAACCAAATTCTAACCTTCTAAAAGAACATCTTCAAGGATCAAATCAACAGTCCATCATAAACATAATCAAATTGTATAAGGAATACTGTATATCATTGATTATTGTCATCAATTACATAATACATAGATAAATCATTCAGTAATATGCACATAATAGTAATATTGTATAAAGTAATTAAAGGGTAAATAAGATAACTATGGTTATATATATATATAATGTAATATACAACACAATTGAGTTGTTTGTTATTTACTTTGATTCAATTGATTAACAGGTTGAGATGGATTAGGGTTCGAATTTGTATTCATAGGAGTATTAGTAGTGTTATTAGTAGTAGTAGTAGTAGTAGTAGTGTTATTAGTAGTATTGATATCTGGATGTTTACAAAGTAATTCAGTGATTGCAACCATACTACCAAATATATAAGCTCCAAAATTAGCTGATGTAAATATCTATATAAATGAATGAAATTATGATTAGAAAACAATCAGATGAGTCATTGAAATATACTACTTATATAGAGTTAAGTGAACAAGGGTATATTTTGTAAGCAATGATGGATAATGGCTAGCAGTGAAATCCATGACGCGCGTTTCGTTCTATTTGGGACTCGTCAGCTGGATGTATCTGCATCTCAGAGTTGTGACTCGAACCCAGTACCATTCGCTTCAAACACCATCGCGTTATCCACTCAGCTACTGAGTCCTGATAGCCACTTGCTTGTGCAATGGGGTGAATTTTAATTCACGCACAGTATGCACATATGCCAATAACAGACTGATCAATTGCAGTCTTAAACCTCAATGGGAAGATACAAGCCAAACAACACCAAGTGTAGGGGTTTTTTTTCTTCCCTAGAACTCATTGATTAAACTTATCAAAAAGTCAACAAAAGTATATTCCATTCAAATGTCTTGCAAGAAAAAACTGATAGTCTATGTGTTATACACTAATTGGATGATAAAATCATTTAGCATTGTTTCAGAATTTTCTAGAGGTCAGTATTATTGTCAATAATTTTACTTCGTATTATTTTTTTCTTTATTGTTTGAGGATCTAGAACTTACGCCGGTTACTCTTTGTGGAAGAGCATAGGCCACTCGTTCTAGTTGTTATTCATCCTTTTCATATCTGATTCTATTTCCTGACGTAACGTGTTATTTGGCTTTCCTCTTTCCCGCTTCCCATCAGGATTTCAAGTTAGGGCTTGCCTCATGATGCAGTTTGATGATTTGCGTAATCTATGTCCTATCCATTTCTATTGTCTTTTCCTAATTTCCTCTTCAGCTGGAAGTTGGTTTGTTCTCTCTCAAAGAAGGCTGTTGCCAATGGTATCCGACCAATAGATGTTGAGTATTTATAAATACTTGTACCTTCTTGATGATGGTTGTTGTAGTTCTCCAGGTTTCAGCTCCGTACAGTAGAACTGTCTTGACGTTCGTATTGGAAATTGTGACTTTGATATTGGTTGAAAGTTGTTTTGAGTTCCATATGTTCTTCAATTGTAAGGATGATCTAGAAAGCGGCTTGAAATTCAGTGCCAAACAACTGAGTAAATAGTAGATATCAATTATCTTCAAGAAGTTCATTAGATGTATCATGACGTACCTTTTATAATCCATGGTACTTATCAGTAAGCTAATTTTAGATGTGAGAAAAAAAAGTGTTCCAAACTTGATAAAAGATTAATTCAGCATAGAATTTAATGATTCATGTTTGATCAGACATTATTCAATGACTGTTAGATTCGATGGTTCTTTGAACTCTCTAACGTCTCTTTTTAACTTGAATTTTTAACGTGGGAGCCGTTAAACAATAATTTAATTGTAAACATTGTGTGATGAGATACTGGGATGATATTGCTATCAAATGCCCAAATGGTACGACGAGAGTGGAAAGATTCCACTCTCCTTCTCGAAAAACTCTTGTAGTATCGGTTATTATGTTAAGCCCATATACCGTAATCTAGCTTTCGTACAGGCCAATATATTCATTGTACTTGAGTTACGTTTCGATCTTGTCAATTATCCACTTATCCAAACTTGACTGTTTTTATATGAGCGTATCTATGTATACAAATCTGATCCTATTCATCACATGTCTGTAAATGATTTTTGTGGGACTATAAATATTGATTAGCGCTTGGTGAAATGGATTTGCCTTATTGGACTTATTCAATGCGCGTAATTTCGATTCGCTCTCATCTCTAGGGTTCATTCTCTGATTGCCTGTTCAAAACAATAAGTGCATGAAATATACATATTCGAAATCCATTTTCGTATTTAGCTTATTTAATCCCGTTATTCACTAACGCGATCTAAGCCGATCAAGATATACGAAAGTAGTCAGAACATATATTTCGACAGCAAACATTCACACGACCTAACTGGAGTCAGATCTCGAGCCATTAAACTCTCACATGGCTACAGCCACTGCCAGGAAAGTTCACTGGTTGAAATCATAAGTCAACTGAATCCAGACCACCATGAAAAACCTGGAAGCAGTGGACGGCGGTTCCGTTCGAGTATGGGAGTCCCCAGCAGTGCGCATCCACGGTCTTGCACCCCGCGAGATTTGAATCCAGGAAATATCAGTTTCGCGTCAGGCACTTAACCACCAGATCACTGAGCCAACCGGCATCCAACGGTGTAAATGTCTAATTTCAATCCATCCACGAAGTTGCGCCACCGTACACCAATGTCTTCAGTGAGTTCCTATCTCACAATAGACCTGGTTGAACTCCACTGGTAACGACTTCTCACTAGAACTCCAGGCGTATCTCTCTTGAAGTCAGTCACTAGTGAGCATATGTTGATTAATATCCGAAGGGGTTTTGTGGAGATTTTTTAGAAATTTCATTGATTGAAATCATTATTATTATTATTATTACTACTACTACCGATTATGATTGTAATCAATTCTTATCTCTCATAATACTAATGATATAATCATAACATTTAATCATAATTAAATAGACACTACTTACTGTAATTGGTCCAATAAAATATTGTAAATAATCTATTTGATTAAATGTTACACCAATTGAGATACAATAAAGTAATGTGACAATCAACTGATAAATAGTTTCCTTGGTTATTAAAACAACAAAAAAAAGAAAAGAAAAGAAAACGAAGAAAAAATTAAATAAAAAGGAATAGATATATATATATCTATATAGGAAATTAACAATTAAAATGAATTCATTCATTATCATAAACATCACAAATACACACACACACACAAAGAGACACTCACGCACAGACATACAAACAAATGCACAAACACAAACAGAGACACTCGCACACACAAACACGCAGAAACACTTGCACATACACTAACACACAGACATACAAACACACAAACACAAACAGAGACACTCGCACACACACACACACTAACACACAGACATACAAACACACAAACACAAATAGAGACACTCGCGCGCACGTGCACGCACACACACACACACTTGTATACTCACGAGATAAATCATTGAATTTATGAATATTTAAAATGATGATAAACCGCCAAAAGTAAATAAATAAATAAATAAATAACAATTAAATAAACAATGAAAACATTGAAATGGTTGTTAAGTTGACAATTCAAGATAAAAAATTGAATTCATTTAATGAATTCATTGAAACTATATGATCTATGATCTATGGTGTAAGAAACATTCAAAAAGGCTCTAATTCTTACAAAGAACGACTAACAACTGAAACCCCACACATGTATGAGCTAATTCAAATAGTATTAATAGGAGAGATGAAATACAATTAACTGTTCTATGGCAACTAATAATTAATAAGTAAACTTGAATTCCTCATTCCATTTGATCTATCTATATCATATTAACTAATCAATAGATAATACATTCAACAGTTTCAAATCAGTTGGCTTATCTGAATATCACTTGTTGAAGCTAGAACACCATGGTAAACCTGGAAGCACTGGACAGCCGTCCCACGATCCGTACCCCGCTGGATTCGAACCCAGGACTTATCAGTCTCACGCCAGACGCTTAATCTGAATATGTTAAACAATTTGACTGGAACATTAAAAGAACACAATCTTTCAATTACAAATATATTCCTCTCTTTGAATTCAGTCTTTTATCTTGTTTACTTATCTTCATTTAATGCATGTTGTGGCATTTTTAATTCATTTCATATATATAAA